>NC_061111.1:189486249-189526433 GCF_002878395.1 Capsicum annuum
ATTTGATATATATAAAACCACCCAGTTAATTAATATACAATGAGTTATGGTCAATTGAAGTTGACCCAAATTTTGATGGTCACTAAAACTTGAACAATAGGAAAGTTTTCAACTTATTCATGAGTTAGGGGACCTCTATGATCTCAATTCATGCTTAAATAGATTCCCACATGATTTCAAAAGTATTTCATACTTGGGAGGATATTTCTTAAATATTTTGACTCAGATTTTTGCTTTACCAAATACGCTCTAAGGCTCAGACTGGAAGAAGATTTTGCGGGGCATTACATTTATGTTCGTCTTATTATTCCATCATATCATCTAATCATCTTGTGACTCAAAAGGTGAAAGTTGAACTGAATTCATAGACAAGTAGCAATAAGGCAATGCCTTGTGACTCACAAGGTAAAGAGTGAGATTTATCAACACGTTCTTAAGATGGTTGTAATACATATCTTGTTCACTTTACATACAGAGCAACAAAACAGGTGGGTTAAAGATGAGAAATTTATAGAGTTGAGAATCCAGGGGGAACAAAGTCCTAGTGTTTATCTTCTTTTGTTTACTACTCGAAGTATTCAAGATTAGGTTACTAGTTACTGATAATTCCAAAATCCCCCTATTTATTTTCCACACTGTTCCTGAAATCAAAGTTAAGCAAATGTTTAACATTTTCCCTTTGGGTTCGACCTCAACCTAGTTGGGTTACTATATTTGACATTGACCACCATATACTTCTTTTGAAGGTTAGTTTTGGGAGTCATCAATTCAACCTCAGCATAAGTTGAGCTTTATTGACAATGATCATCCTCTATGAAAATACAATGGTATAGGTGAGCATGATTAATCAGAACTGGCTGAATTTACCTATTTGCTCTTACTACTTGTTAGGAGTTTGAGGCATATTTCGATGTCATCACTGGTATGTTAAAACTCATATCTCGTGATGTTTACTATTTACTTGATCAGGGGTTTGCCCTTTCCTATATGACCCTATTTGTGGCTATGCATTGTGGTTTTGGTCCTGAGTGTATTTTGGACCTCTTTTCTTTTTTCACTCTGGTGGATGACTCTATGGTTGCTAAAAGAGTGTAGGGGTTGTGTGGTATCTGTTGGTTGTAGGAAAACTTTTATTGATTTGATTAAATTAGACATAATTGATTTTGATATTATCTTGGTGATGGATGGCTTACATTCATGTTATGCCTCTTTAGATTGTCAAACCCATAAGTTCATTTTTAATTTTCCTAAGGAACCAGTTATAGAGTGGGAAGGGAGTTCCCTAGTGCCTAAGAGGAGGTTTATATAATATCTTAAGGCCCAAAAATTGATTTCTAAGGGGTGTCTCTATCAATTGGTTAGTCTTACAGATTCTAACTTGGTGGTTCCTTCTTTATAATTCATTCCCATGGTTAGTGAATTTCTTGAGGTTTTCCTAGATGATCTTCTGGGAATCTCTATCGATAGGAAAATTGAGTTTGGGATCAATCTTTTGCTAGACACTCATCCTATCTATGTCCCTCCTTATAGAATAGCTTCAACTGAGTTGAAAGATCTTAAGGAGAAGTTGAAAGATTTTTTTGGCAAGGGTTTTATTCATTCTAATGTGTATCCATAGAGTGCTCTCATTATTTTCATGCGTAAGAAGGTTGGTTTCCTTTGGATGTGCGTAGATTAATATCAGTTGAATAAGGTGACAATGAAGAATAAGTACCCTTTTCCTAGGATTGATGACCTATTTGAACAACTTTGGGGTGCTAAGTATTTCTCTAAGATTGATCTCCATTTGGGCTATCATCAGTTGAAGATTATTTAGGAAAATATCTCTAAGACTACCTTTCATACTCGGTATGGTCATGTTGAGTTCTTGGTTATGTGTTTTGGGTTGACCAATGTCTCGGTGGGATTTATGGACTTGATGAATCTGGTATTCCTTTAGTTTTTAGATTTGTTCATCATTGTGTTTATAGATAATATTCTTGCATATTCACAGAGTAAGGTGGATCAACTCCAAATTATGTTGCATACCTTTAAAGATAAACATTTGTATGATAAGTTTTTGAAGTGTGAATTTTGGTTGGATGTTGTTACTCTTCTGGGTCATGTTGTTTCTGGTAAAGGGATCATAGTAGATCTACAGAAAGTTGCGGTGGTTAAGAAGTAGCCTAGGCTCATGACTCCAATCGATATTTTGAGAATCTTAGGTTTAGCTAGTTATTATAGGAGGTTTGTGGAGAGCTTTTCATCGATTTCCTCACGTTTGACTAAGTTGACTCAAAATAATGTGAGGTTTCTGTGGTCTGATGCTTGTGAGGGGATTTTTGAGAAGCTGAAGGATAAATTGGCATCTGCTTTGCGTTTGAGGAATTATCCAACTAATGATCTGGAGTTGCTGGCTACAGTGTTCGCACTAAATATTTGGCTACACAATCTTTATGGGGTTGATGTTGACACTTTTTTAGATAATAAGAGCCTATAATAGTATTCACCTAGAAATATTTGAATCTCAAGTAAAAGATGTGGCTTGAGTTGCTTAAAGACTAAGACATGAGTCTCCACTATCACCCAGGTAAAGCTATATGGTTACCGATGCTTTACAAGGTTATCTATGAGGAGCTTATCTCATGTGGATAAAAAAAATTGGTGAAGGATATTCACTATTTGGCTAATCTTGGAGTTCATCTCTTAGCTTCTGAGGATGGTGGTGTGTTTGTGCAACAAGTGGTAAAATTATCTCTTGGTTCTAAAGTAAATGAGAAGCAGGTGTTGGATACAATATTAATGCAAATCAAGGATGATGTGGGTAAGCAAAAATAGATAGATTTTGAGATTGGTGGTGATGGTATCTTTAGGTACCAAGGGAGGTTGTGTGTTCTTGACATGGATAGGTTGTAAAGTAGAATTTTAGCCGAAGCTCATGAGTCACATTATTTGGTTCATCCTGGTTCGACAAAGAGTTATCATGACCTTAAGGAGATTTATTGAAGGAATAACATGAAGAGAGATGTGGCTAATTTTTTTGCTAAGTGCATAGTATGTCAACAAGTGAAGGTAGAGCACTTGAGACCCGGTGGGTTGTCTCAAAAAATTGAGTTGCCTGTGTGGAAATGGGAAGTCATTAATAGGAATTTTGTTATCGATCTTCTAAATACTCAAAACTAGGTTGATTATATTAGGGTCATTATAGAAAGAATGACTAAGTCGGCTTGCTTTTTGTAGGTGAGGACCAATTATTCTATCAAGGACTATGCAAGGTTATTTGTTCAGGAGATCGTGAAACTACATGGTGCATGTAAAATTGCATAGTGCTCTAGTTTCTACCATTTTAGATCATCATACTCAGTCCTCATCTCATTTTTGGAGGTTGTTCCAGCAAGTTCTAGAGACTAAGGTAAACCATAGCACCACTTTGCACCCGCAGAAAGATGGACAAGTAAAAAGTACCATTCATATATTGCAAGATATGTGAAACACCTTTGGTTTTGATCCTTATAAATTTCTGAGGTTTTGAACTCTCTGTACATCATACAACTTAGATTACTAGTCGTATGATCTGGGTACAGTTTAGGGGTCTTGGTCATATGTTACTTAGTATGGTTTTGGTTGGTTACTTCCAAGATATTAATGGACACCATATGAGTCGTATTAAGAGGGTACAAGTGAGGAAGGTCACTCACATATTGATAAGTGTGTCATGCTCTTGGTAGGCTACCTAGGGTATAGTTCTAAGGTACTTCTCATATGATGAAGGTACGACTTAGGTAAGTAGAATTGTATGGTAGACAGTGTGTGATGTCCAACATTCTATCTAGGGTACATACCACTCGTATGTTGTGTGTACGAGTTAAGGGGGAGTCGTACCCCTCCGACGGTGATTTTTACAATTTAATTTAGGGGTATTCTGGATATTTCCACTTTTAACCCCTTTTGACCCCCTGACTTAAAACACTTTTGGGACTTTATTTAGCCTATTATTCTCAATCAAAAACACTTTAAACACTCTAAAATCTCTCTCAAGATCTTAGGTTAAGAAGAGGCTAGGGTTTTTTTCAAGGTGACCAATTAAGGCTCTCAAGGGTGGTTTCTCTTCTTACTATTTGGAATATAAGGCATGTTACTCCTCTTTCATTATTAGTTGAACTAAATTCATGTTTTAATTGATGGTTTTCATGATTTAATTATGGGTATTGTTTGGTTTTGAATTGTATGTTGGGGATTTTGGTTGCTAATGGATAAATATTATTTCCCATATTTTTCTTATGACTTTTATGTTAAAATTGTGAAATTAAACATGTGGTTTCATGGGAATTTTCAATTAGTTCTGGGCTTGGTTTTGGAAACTGTATGCCCTCAATGTGTTTGTTAAAATGACTATGAGAATGGTTTTGTCACAAAGTTTGACTTTTATTGTAATTATTGCATTGCATAATATGGTAATGGTACCTAAATTGGTTTAAATTGTTTTAAATGGTTTATTAAGGCCTTGATGGCTATGGTATTGGTTTAATTAAAAATCATGTGGGATATATGGTAATACCCTATGTATTGGCTAATGACATGGCTTGCAAGCTATAGTCGGTATGACTACACCACTTGCTGAAACCTTGGTTAATAACTTCTGGAATTGCAGGTTTGTTATGTGCTAATGGTTTTAATTGGGAAATAATAATGGGGTGTGATAGCTTACTATGAAAGTGTGAGTTCGATGCATAGACACTGGAAATTCATGTTTGCCAACATAAGGGTTAGTCAAGGCGACATTATATATGTATCATAGAGGGTAAAAGGTACACGAGAATCCCTAACCCCTATGAAATCTTTGGTTTGTACGACTACACGCACTGGGGCTCATTTAGGGGGTAACACTGGACCCATATAGCCTGTGGTTGGATTATGACGGTAAAGCTACACAAATTCGTGTTAAAGGTTTTAAATTCATTGCAAACCTGATTCCCTTTTCCAACATCGATCATATATATATATATATGGATGGATGTGATTTTATATGGTTATTTACTTGGTTTCAAATATTGGCATTATTTTATCTTAACTCCTGAGTATATGCTAGCGTTCACCCACATCATATACTTCTTATAGGTTCTGTGGTTATTTGCATCGGGGTTTTTGTGATAAGGAAAGGGACAAATGATCTGGGGTCCGCTCTATCTTATGTGTCCCCATTTATGGCTGTATTTTGGTTTTGGTCCCGAGTATATTTCAAACCCTTTTTCTATTTCTATCCCTGTAGGTGACTCTATGATTGCTAGAAGAGTCTATAGGAGGTGTGTGGTATCTGTTGGTAGTGAAGAAACTATGCGGGATCTATATGAATTAGATATGGTGTATTTTGATGTCATACTGGGGATGGATTAGTTGCACTCATGCTATGCTTCTGTAGACTATCACGCCCATAAGGTTGTCTTTAAATTCCCTAATAAGCTAGTTATTGAGTGGGAGGGTGGTTCCCTAGATCCTAAAGGGAAGTTTATATCATATCTTAGAGATAAAAGATTAATCTCCTAGGGGTTTCTCTATCATTTAGTTTGAGTTAAAGATTCTTACACGGAGGGTCCCTCTTTGCATTCCATCCCTGTGGTGAATGAATTTCCTAAGGTCTTTCTTAATGATCTTCCTGGTGTTCCTACGGATACGGAGATTGAGTTTGGGATTAATCTTGTTTCGAACACTCGTCTAATTTTGATTCCCCATATAAAATGGCTTCAACTAAGTTAAAGGAGCTTAAGGAGAAATGAAAAGATCTTTTAGATAAGGGGTTCATCCATCCTAGTATGTATCCATGGGGTGCACCGGTGTTATTCATGCATAATAAGAATGGTTCTTTTTGGATGTGTATTAATTAATGTCAGTTGAATATGGTAATGTTAAAGAACAAGTATCCTATTATGCGGATAGATGACTTGTTTGATCAGTTTCAGGGTGCTAAGTTTTTCTATAAGATATATCTTTGATCTGGATATCTTCAGTTAAAAATTAGGGAAGAGAATATCCCTAAGAGTATAATCCATACTCGGTATGGGCCTTTTGAGTTTTTGGTTATGTCTTTTTGGTTAAACAATGCCCAAGGATTTGATGAATAGGATCTTTCATTAGTTTCTGGATCTGTTTGTCATTTTGTTCATAGATGATATTTTTGTATACTCTAAGAGTAAGGTGGGTCATGTCGAACACTTTCGTGTTGTATTGTAGACCTTGAAGGAACAATAGTTGTATGCCAAGTTTTTGAAATGTGAATTCTTCTTGAATACTATCACTTTTATCGGTCATATTATTTTTAGTGAAGGGATCATGGTAGATACTCAGATGGTTGAGGTGGTTAAGAAATGGCCTAAACCCATGACTCTAACCGATATTTGGAGCTTCTTTGGTTTAGTGATTTATTATAGGAGGTTTGTGGAGAGCTTTTCTTCTATAGATTCCTCGTTGACTAAGTTGACTTAGAAGAAGGTAAAGTTCTTATGGTCTGATGCCTGTGAGGGTAGTTTTGAAAAGCTAAAGGATAAGCTGACTTCAGCTTCAAGTTTGAGTTTTCTCAAAGGCACTGATAGGTTTGTGGTCTACTATGATCCATCCCATATAGGACTTGGTTGTGTTCTGATGCAGCATGGAAAGGTAATAGCCTATGCTTCTAGATAGTTAAAGGTGCATGAGAGAAACTATCCCACTTATGATTTGGAATTACTAGTTGTGGTATTTGAGTTTAAAATCTGGCATCACTATATGTATGCAGTTCAGGTGGATATCTTTTCTGGTCATAAGAGCGTCCAATATTTGTTTACTCAAAAAGAGTTGAATGTCACGCAAATGAGGTGTTCTTATTTGCTGAAGAACTATGATATAAGTCTCCATTTCCATCCAGGTATGGCTAATGTAGTTGCTGATGCTCTTAGTAGGTTATCCATGGAGAGTCTAGATCATCGAGATATTAATATGTGGGAGTTGATGAATGATATTCACCATTTGGCTAACCTTGGAGTTCGCATCTTGGACTCTGAGGATAGTGGTGTGTTTGTTCTAAAAGTAGTGCAGTCTTCTCTTGGTGCTGAGATTAAGGAGAAACAAATGTTAGATCCTGTCTTGATGAGGATCAAGGGTGATACTGGTAGGAAGAAACTGATAGCCTTTGAGATTAGTGGTGATGGTACTTTGCAGTACCAAGGGAGATTAGGCGCTCTTGACATTGATGGTTTGCGAGAAAGGATCTTGGCTAAGGCTTATGAGTCATACTATGTTCTCATCTGGGATCTCATAAAATGTATCATGACCTCAAAGAGATGTATTGGTGGAATAATATGAAGAGAGATGTGGTGAATTTTGTTGCCAAGTATTTGGTGTGTAAACAATTGAACGTTGAGTACATGAGGCTCGGGGGGTTATATCAAGAAATTAAGTTTCTAGAGTAAAAGTGGGAAGTGATCAACATAGATTTAATTATCGGTCTTCCTCGGTCTCGGAATCAGTTTGATTTGGTTTGGGTCATCATGAATAGGATGACAAAGTCTGCTCACTTCTTACCACTAAGCAATAACTTCTCGACTGAGGATTATGCGAGGTTATATCTTCATGAGATTGTGAAGCTACTGGAGTATCGGTATGTATCATTTAATATAGTGGTACGTAGTTTACATCTCACTTTTGGTGGTCATTTCAGAATATTTTGGGGACCAAGGAGAATCTTAGTAATTCTTTTTACCCGCAGTCAGATGGGCAAGCAGAAAGGACTATTCATACATTAGAGGATATGCTTTGTGCTTATGTGATTGACTATGGTGGTAATTAGGTGAGAATTTACCTCTTGTGGAGTTTACCTATAACAATAGTTACTACTTTGGCATTTGGATGGCTCCGTTTGAGGCTTTGTATGGTAGGAGGTGTAGATTTCCTATTGGGTGGTTTCAGGTTAGTGAAGTAGAGATGTTTGTCCAAAATTTAGTTCACCAAGCCACGGAGAAGGTAAAAGTGGTTCAGGATAAACTTAAGTCAACCCAAAGATGCCAAAAGTCCTATGCACATATGAGGCGACGAGAGTTAGAGTTTGAGGTTAGTGATAGGGTGTTCTTGAAGAAATCCCCCATGAAGGGAGTGATGCAGTTTGGTAAAAAGGGGAAGTTCAGCACCTAGTATGTTGGTCCTTACTTGGCCTTGAAAGGGTTGGTAAGGTTGCTTATAAATTAGAGTTGCCTTCTAGTTTGAGTTCCATTCATCTGGTGTTCCATGTTTCTATGTTGATGAAGTGTATGGGTGATCCATCTTTAATCTTACCTTTCGAGGATATTGGTATTTTGGATTTCTTGTCTTATGAGGAGGTCTCGATTGAGAACTTGGATCGGCAGGTTCGTCAGTTGCATATCAAGGATGTAGATTCGGTAAAGGTTCCATAGTGGAACCATAAGAGGCTACTTAGGAAGCAAAAGAGGACAATGAAGTCCAAGTATCCATTCCTATTTTCTGCTCTGGAAATTCTTGCAGAAGGTATGTGTTCTTCGTCATACTTTTGTTTTCAAACTTTGTTAAAGGAAAGATTGACTTCCTTGGCATCATTGTCTTCTAACTTAGTTAAAGGTTAGAGTTAAAGTGGAGGGGTGTAAATCATGCTATTCATGCCTTGTTCCATCATTTGAGGATGAATGATCCAAGTGGGGGAGAATTGAAACACCCTAGATTTTGATCCTTAGAAATTTCTTGGGTTTTAAACTCTCTGGACATCATACAACTTAGGCTTACTAGTCGTATGATGTGGGTATGGTTTAGGGGTCTTGGTCATATGTTACTCAGTGTAGTTTTGGTTGGTTACTATCCAAGATACGAATGGACACCATACGAGTCATATGGATATAGTACGAGTGAGGAAGAATACTCATATGTTGATCAGTGTGTTATGCTCTTGGTAGGGTGCCGAGGGTATGATTCTAAGGTACTTATCATATGATGAAGGTACGACTTAGGTAAGGGAAGTCGTATATTGGACAGTGTATGATGTCTAATATTTTGTCTAGGGTACGAGTGGTGGGTACCACATGTATGTTGTGTATATGAGTTACGGGGGGAGTCGTACCCTTCTATGGTGATTTTTATAGTTTAAGTTAGGGGTATTCTGGATATTTTCCCTCTTAATCCCTTTTGACCCCACGACTTAAAACACTTTTGGGACTTCATTTACTATATTATTCTCAATAAAAAACACTTTAAACCCTCTCAAATCTCTCTCAAGCTCTTGGGTTAAGAACAGGTTAGGTTTTCCTTCAAGGTGGCCAATTAAGGCTCTCACAGGTGATTTCTCTCCATACTCTTTCGAATATAAGGCATGTTACTCCTCCCTCATTGTTAGTTCAACTAAATTCATGTTTTAATTAATGGTTTTCATGATTTAATTATGGGTATTGTTTGATTTTGAACTATATATTGGGGGTTTTGGTTGCTAATGGATGAATATTTTTTTCCCATGTTTTTATTCTGGTTTCATGTTAAAATTATGGAATTGAATATGTGGTTTCATGGGAATGGTCAATTGGTTCTTGGTTTTGGTTTAGGAAACTATATACCATCAACATGTTTTTAAAAATGCCTATGAGAATGGTTTTGTCACATAGTCTGACTTTTATTGAAACTATTGCATTGGATAATATGGAATTGGAACCTAAATTGGTTTAAATGGTGTAAATGGTTTTGTAAGTCTTTGGTGGCCATGGTATTATTTTAATTGGAATCATGTGGGGTACATGGGAATCCCCTTAGTGTTGGCTAATGATATGGGTTGCAAACTATAGTCGGTATGACGATACCACTTCATAAAGCCTTGGTTAATAACTTTAGGAATTGGTGGTTGGTTATGTGCTAATGGTTTTGATTGATCAGTAATAGCGAGTTGTGATAGCTTATCTTGAAGGTGTGAGTTCGATGGACGAACACTAGAAGCTCATGTTTGCCAACATGAGGGTTAGCCTTGGAGACCTTATACTTGTATATATGTATCATGGAGGGTGAAGGGTACACGGGAATCTCCGACCTCTATGATATCTCTGGTTTGTGTGGCTCCATGCACTGGGTCCCGTTCATGGGGTAACTATAGACCCATATAGGCTGTGGGTGGATTATAACGGTAAATCTACGGAAATCCATGTTAAAGGTTGTAAATACATGCTAAACCCGATTCCATATCCCGACATGGATTATATATATAAATATGTATGGATGTGATTGCATATGGTTATTTACTTGGTTTCAAATATTGGCATTATTTTATCCTTACTCCTAAGTATATGCTAGCATTCACCTGCTAACCCATCTTCGGGTGTTGTATCCCCATATAATGCAGGAACCAACCATACTACTCCTTCTGCTCGGTGATTGGATTCGGGGACAACTTTGTGTCAGATTGAAGTAGTGAGCCTCCATACCTCGGAAGGCTCCATTTCATGTTATGAACTTCTCTTCATACTTTTGTTATTTCTTTGACTTTGGTTTCTGCTATGGTCTGGGGCATGTCCCTACCAGATGTTGTTTTGATTTTTGATAGAGGCTTTGAGAGACTACTTTGGATTGGCATGGGTGGTGTCGGTATTGGTGTCATCCTTGACATTGGTATTAGTATTGAGGCTGACACTGCTTGACTGTATTTGATTTATGACTGTTCTATTTTGTTATGTTATATATATTCAAAATTCATCCAACATAGGGTGTTGTAATTTATGGTTGGGTATTAGGGGTGGTAATTGAGGCACCCGACACGACTAGGCCTTGGTTCAAGTCGTGTCAATATACTTTGAGCCTGTCTAATTGACTTTGGTGGTAGTTGGTTTGACCATTTTCCTCTTATAGAGTTAGCATTTAATAATCGCTATCACTTTAACTTTGATATGGCTTCATTTGAGGCATTGCATGCTAGGACGTCTGATATCCTATTGGGTGGTTTGAAGTTGGTGAGACAAGGTCATTCAGTCCTGATTTAGTTCATCAATCTATGGAGAAGGTGATGGTGATTCAAGATTGATGTGCCGTGGAAATAAGGCACATTCGATGCTTAAATTAGTGAAATTATTCATTGACCTAGGTTGTTTTCTGGGATATAATGTGGGTTTTTTGTGATTTGTAGGGAAATTAGGTAGGAAGTGTATTGGACTGAAAAATAGAAGAATAGGATCTCAAAAAGTTAAATGCTGGTATGGCTAAGAGTCGACAAGTAACGTTACGACTCATAGCCCAACTCATAATGATAATAGTGGCTAAATATAAGCTAAGGAACTAAGTACAAGAATACTGAGTCTTAAGGATAGACTATGACTCGTATTGGGAAGTTGTACTATGACTAGTTTCTGAAGAATTAAAGATTGATGCTCCAGTGGATACAAATGAAAACCACAAGTCATAACATCTGACTATGACTCATGGTGAGGAGTCATAAGGACAAAAGACTCAAGTACCCTAAAGATGAAAATCAACTGGAGTGACTACAATTAGCATGATATGACTCGTAATGGGTCTATACAAGTCATTATCACTGAAGACAAAGAGAGATACTATAGTAGACAACGAGTCGTAAGGAGACCTGATGACTCATTTCTAAAGACGTCACCACTGCTGACTTAATTTTCCCATTCCATTTTAATTAGGATTCATTTGTTATTTTGAGACACTATAAAATATACCCTAGGGTTATTCCTTTATTATGTTACACACTTTTGATAATTTTCTTCATGCTGTCACATACTTTGATCATTATTGTTCTTGAGTTTTTGGTATTTATCATATTCAATTGGAGATTTTAGATTTTACTCTTTCATTATTGCACAATGAATTACATGTCCTCTTCATTGATTGTCATACATTGTTGCTTAAGAATGAATGACTAATTTCATCAACTAGGGTTGTGGGAACCCTAGTGGATTAGCTACGTAATGGAAGTGGAAGATTTATCTATTCTATTATAGATGGGTGTATTGCAATCTTCTTCACCTTAATTACACCCCAAGCTACTGTAGAAGATTGGGAATCGCCTGTACTAGAAAATCTCCTCACAAGGGAGTTTGAGATTGGGAAAAGGAGGTTAAAGCAGTGATATGTATGAAGCATTTTTTGTTTCGAAAGAAAGTTAATCGTGGTTCCTTATCACCGAATTTATGGATCCAATTTGTTTAAAATATTCTACAGGTCCCTGAATATTAGCTCTCAGCCAATGGAAGACACTATATCTGGAGGTGCACTTATGTGTCTTCATTGGGATATGGCACAGAAAATTCTAGATGAAATCTCTGTCACTAATCGAGGATGACACACTCAGAAGGCCGATAGAGGAGCTAGTACATATGCTATTAGGGCTACTAGTGAATACAAAGTTAGTGATGATACGATAGCACAAGAAGTTGCACAACTCAAAAATTTTAAGCTTCTTACAAAATAATTTTCAGCAACGACAACCAAAAAAGTGAATGTAGTTGGAGAACAAGGATCTATTTCCATAGCGAATGAGTCTGATACTGATGAGGAAGCTAAGTATTTGGATCTAGAAGTGGCAGTTTTTTAAGCCAAAGGAAAAGGAAATCAATGTCAGAACTACTATAGTGACAAGTACCAAGGCAGAAGTAAAGAGAGAGAGATGTTGATTGGAGGTGCAAATATGATTATAAAAGGAAGAGAGACAGATGTGTTCCATTGGTAAACCAAGATACAGAGTAGATAATGGAAGAAATGTTATTGAGTTAGTAAAAGAACAAGAGAGTCAGGAAAGATGCCTTAAGGAGATTAAAGCGGATATATCAGGGCTGAATCAAAAAGTTGAGTTGCATGCCACACCGATTAAACAACTGGAGTGGTAGTTTGGTCAAATGTTAGCCATATTAAATCAACGGCAGCCTGGAACTCTTCCAAATAATACAGTACTAAACTCGAAGAATGATAGTCATTGCCATGCCATTACCACTCGAAGCGGGAAGACCACCATGGATTGGCCCATGCCCAGTGAGTAGCCAAAGAATGAAAATGATAATGCCGATGTTAAGGAAGCACCTAAAGTTGAAGCTAAAAAGTCATCAAATATTGAGAGGAGTAAGAAGTATAAAGGCAAAGGTAAGGTTGGCCTTGTTCTAAAGACTATTTTAAGACCTCCTTCTTCTTTTCTTAAATGGCTGAAGAAGAAGCAGGAAGAAGGTAAATATCAGAAGTTCCTATCAATATTTATGGAGTTGTCTATAAACATACCACTTGTAGATTAATTAGAGAAGATGCCTGGTTATCCAATATTCATGAGATCTGGTCACTAGAAAGTGGATGATGAGTTATGATTCCATTGACAATATACATCACTATAGTAATGTTGCATCTAGATCTTTGGTAGAGAAAAAGGAGGACCCAAAAGCCTTCACCATTCTATGTACTATTGGGTTCTTCAACTTCACTCGGGCTTTATGTGATCTAGGATAAAGTATTAATATGATACCACTAGTGGTGTTTAAGCAATTGGGGTTAGGTGCACCCAAAGCAACATCGATGAGATTGTTGATGGCCAGTCAAACTGTAAAAAAGCCAATTGATATTCTTTGTGATGTGTTGGTAAATGTGGCATCCTTTATCTTTTCATCCAATTCGTGATATTTACTTGTAATGTGGACTTTTATATATAACGTTAAACACAAAAATAAAAACACCCTAGACATGCCGATTCTACGAGGTAGAACATGGAGGGAAAAGAGATCGGCAACATAACCCACCATGGTATAAGTACAAGTACAAGTACAAGTACACCACCCCCTCAGAAAAATATATGCATTGTCCTCAAGCATTGATTTAAAGTACAAGGAATAGTTTTACTTGTTTTGCCTCTTATTCATCTGAGGCATCTGTGAAGTGTGGCGAGGCTTCTGTGTCCTCACCTAATATAATCTTGGCCCCTATGGTGGTAGGGGTGCTCACAACCTCACCCTCCAAGATTGGAGGAATCGTCTCTCGAATAGATCCTGTACTGTGCCCCCTTACTGGGGTAGCGCTAGTGGATACCCCTGCTACTTTGTCTTCTTCTTTATTTCTCATCTTTTATTTATCCTTCAGTGACTTCTTCCGAGCCCTCTTAATATCATGCAGTTCTTGCTTTTTTGGTGTCATTTTTGCTCTCTTCCTCCTCTTTGCTTCTTTCCTTACAACTTTTTCATCCATTTGCTCCTTCTCTTTAGTCTTCATTGGTATTCCCATCAATTCCACTATACCTTTATCAACATCACTTTCCACCAAGGTTTGGTTGAAAATAGGCAATTTTGGCTGCTTATTCTTTAGCTCTACAATGTCTTTCTTTGCCTGTTCAAATTTAGTCATCAACTTGGAAAAATTAGGGAGGGACAGTGAATCTATCCTTTTATTGATACGAATTTGTATGGTGTCCATCCTCGAATGAATGGTTTAGTATGGACGAATTGTATTTGCCACAATTTTATCAACAAAAGGCTAGAAGTCTGCAGCCCACTTATCTAGTTGTCTCTGAAACTTCTTTTATGTCTTGATAGACTCAGGAAAATCTGCTCCACCCATACTCAGGAAAATCTGCTCCACCCATAGATTATGCGAAACTTGACCTTGCAGATGTGCCTTGGGGTACGAACTTAGGTGGCACATAGGTGCTGATGGGCAAAGGATCTCTGTAGTATCGGAGCTGGTGCAGATTGTGTCTAGTAAGCTGGAGGATTTGTGACATGCAACTGGAATTTCGAGTCGTCTTTCAACTTCTCAATATCTTTTTTGTGTGCAGCCTGTATTTCATTGTCTACTCCACAAATCAAGGGTACACCAACCTGTCTGCATAAAGCTGTGATTAAGTATGGAATTGGCAATGCACTGGAAACTTAGTGGGCAATCGCGAATATCTCATCAGCAATTATCTGGCCAAAGTCAACTAGAAGTCCTAAGATCAAGCAACATAGCTCTGTGTTTATCCAAGTTTCCATCCCCTTTTGTTGGCATTAACCTCAAATGAACAATAGCCCACATGAATTTAGCCTTAAAACTAAGGGAGTATTTTGCAATACGCTTCCATGAGTTGGTCACCCCAAAGGGGTTACCATCCTCAGTCAAAAATAAAGCTACCCACTGCCTTTAAGCGGAAGCATTTCTCAATCTGTACTCAAGATCAGGTACAACAAGTGGGGCCTCGTACTCTGGTCTAAATTACATTCTATAGATTGTTCGGGCTGAAATATCAACAGTGACTCCTCGGATAGGTACAGACTCTCTATTCGGAAAACTTGTAATTGATGTCACCTTTGGGAAATCCTTTTCTACCAATGCAAAATAGTTTGCAAAGAATTATTTTACCCAATTCGGTTGATAGGCTCCCGGTGGCTGGCTCATCCATGCTAATTCATACGTATTTAAATAGTGTTCCAACTCTAGATATTCATGTAAGTCCTTTGACATAATCTGATGCTCTTCTGCAAACGACCTTTTGATCCCTCTCACTGTGGGTGTTAACCTATCATAGAACTTATCATGTGCTCCTTCTATCTACCATCTAATCGCCTCCCAAACTTGAAGATCCTTTCGTTTGACAACGTTAGCATCTTCAGGTTTAGTTTCTATATTCTCTGCTTCATCTTGCCCTTCCATATTGGCATCCTTAGTTTCAACATTAGCAGGTTCAGGCGGAGTGACATCAATTGCGGCCTCATCTATTCTCGAACTGGTACTGCTAGTACTATCCTCACTCTTCTCTTCAGATTAGGAGTGTGGAGAATTTTACCTTCTACTTTGTTTGGTGTTATATCCTAATGCAGGTCTGCTTCCACCCCATTGAGATCTTCCTCCTTTATTTACTGGTATTTTGGGAGCCATAACACCTGAAAAAGAAGTAAGAAATTAGTTCAAAGCTTAAAACTAGTCAAATCATTTCATTTTGTGCCTTGACGGTCAAAGTATTAGTTCACCAGTGATGGGATGGTCCACCAGTTTGGTCGTCGTACCTTAACCAGTGTACAGAAAATTTTAGAGCCCTGTGACAGTCCATTTGGTGGTCTGTCACAAAATTGATGGTCCACCAGCTTGTCCATTGCGACTTATCCAGTAAGTGTCATTTCAGTGAGTCTTGCAATGGTCAATTTGGTGGTCCGTCATAAAGTTGATGGTTCACCAGTTTTGCAGTCGCACCTCCATCTTCAGGTAAAGCTTTTGATTCGACCTTATTTCGAGCAACTCATATTCCAGATTAATTTTTAGCTATAGCAACGCCCTGAAATTCATATTTGAAGCACTTCTGTTCTCTTTTTAAGCAATTTAATTAGTTCAGACTTTACCCAACAGGATGCATTAAGGTTTCAACTAAAAACATCCATACTTAACACAAAAGAAGCACTTCAAGAGGACAAATCATGATTTTACACGTCTTATAGAGAACAAAAAGAGAAGGTTATGCGTATACCTTGGTTTTGTGGTAATCTACTTGCTTGGAACTTTAGGGGCAAAAATTAACTTAGAACTTTAGCACTTCTTTCACTCTTCATTTGTGATGAAAAGAGGGAGAGATTGAGCTTTCTTAAATAAGGGAAGCTGAAGGAGATGGGGAGTCTTAGATAAAAGAACTCCCTTCAGTTTCTTTGAATCCTAAGGTAGTGGAATAGTTAAAGTATGCAAAACGGTTAAAATGAATATGACCACTCAATTTTATCCTTAACACTCGATTGGGTCAAATACAGAGCACTTAAGAAAATCAAAGATTTACCCCAACCTAATTTGAAATTTGGGTTAAAACAATGAAGATCCTGATGGTCCATCATATGTATGACTGACCACCACCCTGGCCGTCGCTACTTACCAATATTTTGGTAGTTATGCTTTATTGTGATGGTCAGTGGGATGAACCACCAAGATTTTAATGATCCACCAGTCTGATCGTCAAACCTTACCAGAATGTAGGTCACCCATCTTTAGTTTGACGGTTATTTTGATAGCCCACCAAGATTGTGACGTCCCATCACTTTTACAGTCAACTCAATCCAGTGAATAAACTTTTTTTACCTTTTTTTCGACAATTGAAATGGTGGTCCATCAGATGACTGGTGGTTCGCCAAATCAGCCATCAATTTTATTCCAATAGCTCAAATTTGTGTCATATCTTCAACTATCTCCCTCCTTTCCTTTTTTACTGCATTTTCGGTATCGTATACTCCACAAACACATCACAAATTCATAAACACATGACATGAAATCTAATTATGGTTACAACAATAATTTGTGGATTTCCTCCCACTAGTGCCTGATTTATCATCGCAACATGACTCAGATATCTCGATTACTTAGACTTCATCGAGATAGAAGGTATCACTACTTTTTTATCAAATCTTTTGGATCGATATAAATTTTGATTTGTTGCCCATTAACTTTGAAGATCCTTCCATCTTTATTTTAAAGTTCCACTACTCCAGATGAGTAGACTTGACTGACTTTAAATGGTCCTGACCACTTGGACTTGAGTTTACCTGGAAACAATTTGAGTCTAGAGTTGAATAGAAGCACCAAATCACCTTTTTGGAAATCTTTACTTTCAATCCTTTTATCATGGTACTTCTTCATCTTCTCTTTGTAAAGATCTGCCCTTTCTATGCCCCAAGACGGAATTCATCCATCTCATTCAGTTGCCCCAATCTTAGCTTTGCTGCCTCCTTCTAATTCAGATTTAACCTTTTGAGACCCCACAAAGTCTTGGGTTATAGATCGATCGGTAAATGACATGATTTTCCATAGACTAACTGATACAGTGACATACCAATTGGTGTCTTAAAAGTTGTCTGATATGCCCACAAAGCGTCATCTAGCTTTCCAGACCAATCTGGCCTATTAGCGTTCACTGATTTGGCTAGGATGGCTTTAATCTCCTGATTTGACACCTCTACTTTCCCACTAGTCTATGGGTGGTATGGAGTTGCTACTCTATACTTTTTCACACCATATTTCACCAAAGCATCCCGGAACACTTTGTTGCAGAAGTTAGATCCTCCGTCGCTTATAATAGTACGTGGTACTCCAAAGTGAAAGAAGATATTCTGCTTGAGAAACGCCATGACTCTCTTCCCTTCGTTATCAAAAAAGGCAACAGATTCTACCTATTTTGACACATAATCCACAGCAACTAAAATTTACTTCATTACATACGATATTATAAAGGGCCCATGAAATCGATGCCCCAGACATCAAATAATTCTCTTCAAGCATCTTAGTCAAAGGCATCTCATGCCTCTTAGAGATTGACCCCTGTCTCTGACATTGATCACACTTTATCACAAAATCATGAGCATCCTTAAATAACATTGGCCAATAGTAGCCACTTTGTAGTACCTTTCGAGCGATTTGGTCACCTGGATGGTGACCTCCAAGTAGGGAAGCTGACATGCTTCCAATATGCACAATACATTCACTTTTGGCACACATCTCCTTATAATGTTGTCAGCACATCGCCGAAAAATATACGGCTCATCCCAAAAGTAGCGTGTTACATCATGAAGGAATTTCTTTCTTTGATGGAATGAAAGATTTTCCAGAATGACCTCGCTTACCACATAGTTTGTAAAATTAGTATACCAATGTACTTCTCCAAACCAGCAACTAAGATCTCCTCATCAGGAAATGCATTATTTATCTCAACTTCCTCACCAGCTACTTGCTCACCTTCTATCCTAGACAGATGATCGACAACTTGGTTTTTGCCACCTTTCCTATCTTTGACTTCAAAGTCAAATTCTTGGAGCAGCAACACCCATCTAATTAACCTTGGTTTTGCATACTTCTTAGCCATCAAATACCTCAAAGATACATGATCCGTGTGGACCACCACCTTGGTCCCTAGCATATAAGCTCGAAATTTCTCAAAAGCATAGACTACAGCAAGAAGCTCCTTTTCGATGACGGTGTAGTTCTTTTAAGCCCCATTCAGTGCTTTGATGGCATAATAAATTGGGTGAGACAATTTGTCCTTCTTCTGTCCCAACACTGCTCTAAGGGAAATACCATCTTCATCACACATGATCTCAAACGGTTTTGACCAATCTTGTGTGACCATAAAAGGGGCCTCAATCAGCTTCTCTTTAAGGCATTTGAATGCCTTTATGGAACCATCATCAAAGACAAAATTAGTCTCCTTCTCTAAGAGTTTACAAAGTGGATTTGCAATCTTGGAGAAGTCCTTTATAAACCTCTGATAAAGCTAGCATATCTAAGAAAATTACGCACTCTATTCACCGAAATGGGGGTAGTAGCTTCTCAACAACCTCAACCTTGGCTAGATCAACTTCAATCCCTTTTGCTGAAATTTTATACCCGAGAACAATGCCCTCCTTCACCATGAAGTGATATTTTTCCCAATTAAGCACAAGGTTGAATTCCACACACCACTGCAAGACTCTACTCAGGTTCACTAAACATAACTCAAACGAATCTCCTACCACAAAAAAGTCATCCATGAATACCTCTAGGGTGTCTTCAACCATATTTGAGAAAATAGACATCATACACCATTGGAAAGTAGCAGACGCATTACATAACCCAAATGGCATCCTCTTAAATGTGAAAGTGCCATACAGGCATGTAACTATTGTTTTCTCCTGATCTTCAGGAGAAATGCATATCTGGTTATATCCAGAATAACCATCCAAGAAGCAATACCACCCCCTTCCTGCTAATCGACCGAGTATTTGATCCATGAAGGGCATCAAGAAGTGGTCTTCCAAAGTTCATGAATTTAGTTTGTGGAAGTCCATGCAAACTCTCCACCCAGTCACAAGCTTGAGTGGAATTAACTTATTCTATTCATTTACAACAACAGTCATGCGTCCTTTCTTGGGCACACATTGAACCGGGCTCACCCATTTACTATCGAAAATAGGATAAAACACCCCTGCATCCAACCACTTAATAATTTCCTTCTTAACCACCTCTTGCATTGGTAGGTTAAGACGGCGTTGGTGCTCGATGGTTGGAGTACAATCTTCTTCAAGTTGTATCTTATTAGTGCAGATACCAGGGGGAATGCCAAGAATATTTGTAATAGTCCACCTTATTGCTCTCTTGTACCTCTGAAGTACCAAAATAACTGTTTCCACCCACTTCTTTCCCAAATCAACCATAATAATAATGGGTAGCATGTTTCCATTGCCTAAAAACACATACCTCAGATGCCCTGGTAGTTCTTTTAATTCCAACACCAGTGGCTCTTCAATAGATGGCTTAGCCGGTGGTATTGATCGATTAGCAAGATCAAGATCTAAATTCTTAGGAGTATAAGAGTTTGAACCCATTCTTGTCAAAGTGTAAACAGTCTCTTCGTACTTCTCAATGCCTTCATGATCAAAATTTATCAGCACTGCAGCTAGAGGCTCTACAACAAACTTCTCCTCTATTGGCACCTTTTGCTCATCCTCATAATATATATCAACAATTAAGAACAAACTTATTTCCTTATGCTGATTCATTGATTGACATACATCAAATCGCATCACTTCATCATTCAGCCTAAATAAGAGTTCATTAGTTCGCAGATCAATCAACACACTTCCAGTTGAGAGGAAAGGTCTACCAAAGATTATGGGTACCTCGAAGTCCACCTTGAAATCCTGAATTATGAAATCCGCAGGAAATATGAAGCTAGCCACCTTCACTAACACATCATACAAAATACCAACAGGTCATTTTACTGACCTATCTGCTATCATAAGTCGTATATTGGTGGGTGTTGGATCTCCAAAACTCAACTTTTTATAAATATCTAGCGGCATCAGATTGATGCTCGCTCCTATATCACATAAGGCCTTAGCAATTTCAAGAGACCCATTCGTGCAAGGAATAGTGAATGCCCCTGGATCTTCTTTCTTTTATACCAAGGACCTTGTAGAAATAACACTGCAATTATGGAGGTTATCCACCGGTTTGTAACTTACTGCTCTTTTATTCGTCATAATATCCTTCATAAATTTAGCATATCCCGACATTTGTTCAAGTGCCTCTACCAAAGGAATATTCACAGTCAGCTACTTCAACATTGCCATGAATTTACTAAACTTTGTATCATCAGCCTTCTTTTTTCAATCTCTGCAGTAAGGGAGGTAGTAGTTTTGGAAGAGTATTAACTACTACTTCCTTTTTTTTCTCTTTTTCTTTTTCCAATTCATCAACCTACTGATGATTAGAAGGGATATCAATAGCATCCAGCTTCTCAGACTCTACTGGATTACCTTCTTCAAGCTCAATATCTTCCTTGATCACCTCATCAATTATAGCTTATCCCAAAGAAAGGCCTGATAAAACCTTACCACTCCGTGTGGTAATATCCATGCATGAACCATTATTTTGAGGGTTCTAAATTGTATCACTTGGTAGTATTCCACTCTTTCTATAATTCAATGTTGCAGAGAGTTGGTTTATTTGCTCTTCTAACTATTTGATCAAAGTGGAGTGCGAGTTTACCAATTGACTTATAGAGGACAAGTCAGTCTTCATGGTAGTCACCACAGAGTTGGTTGCCTCAACTCCCTTTAATAGTTTCTCCATCATATGCTCCATAGATATTTTTCCAGAGCTAGTTGCAGCATTATCTCTGCTTCCTGGAGGTACATACAACCCACTTCTATCATTCTTGCTCTTCTAGTTTCCTTGATCCCGCTCTTTATATCCAGCCATGTCATAACAAGTTCGACCTTGATTTTCTTGGCTATTTCCTTGGAAACACCCTGGTTATTCAAATAATTTAACTCTTCTTCTAAATTTGAATCATCTCTATCATGGGATGTAACATCCTTCACTCTTTCAGTCTTTCCAAATAATAAGTGCTTGGTCAACAAGTCCATTTGCGTCTTCAAATATGCCATATGTTGATCACGTTCTTCCTCTTTTTTACATTGTTCTATAGTCATACTAATAGAAACAGTAGGGCTTGCTACCACAAAATCCCTGGTATGCCAAGCTCTGCTTTGTTTGGTCATCCGATCGCTTGAAAAGAGAGATCCATAAATGATCCCCCTGAAGCATTATCAACAACTGGTTTTGTAATAGAGTTCAAAGGCCAATAAAGAGTCTCTATTAGATGAATATCCATCATATTATTATTTGGGCACTGCATCAAATTCTTTTTAAACCTCTCCCAAGTTTCATGAAGAGCTTCGGTTGGGAGCTATCTAAAATTACTGATCTCATCTCTCAACTATACCTTTCTGGAGAGAGGAAAGAACCTTCCTAGGAAAGCCTCCTTCAACTGCCTTAAGTTGGTTATAGAATCGGGCGTCAGTTTGTTAAGCCACAACATTGCCTCCCCAAACAGATACAATGGAAATAACCTCAAACGAATAGAATTCTAACCTACTACAGGATTATCAAAATATTTGCAAATGGTGACAAAATTTACCAAATACATGTTAAGGTCATCTCCTGGCAGACCACCGAATAACCCTTTAAGATGTAGGAGTTGGATCATTATAATGGTGATATTGAATTTTTATCCAAGGGCTAGAGGTGGAGGAATAATAGCTCCAGCCGCTCCTGCTCTATCCATTCTATTGTCATCGTCATTGAGATCATACTAAATAGGTTGGTGGTCCTGTCTTTCCCTAAAAAGAAGATTCCAATGTACATTGCGATTCACAGGTATAGCATTATTCCCAGCATAGCTTGGGTTTACAGGATCCAATAAGTAATTATCTCCCAGGTCCTGATCATCAGGATTTGGCACCCAAACTGGGTTATCAGCATTTTGCTGATTTACTTGAGTATTAACCAAAGCGGCTAATCTTTCTACCTCTTGTGGATCAGCCATTCTACCAATCAACTGAGGCTCCGAATAAATTGGTAATAATGGTGCACTTGATCTCTGTGTATTGTGCATACACAGTTATCAATCTGCATAAACAAAAACAACAAATAAAAGTAAAGCTTTAGGACACTTTGGCCAAAGGGTTGATTAACAATCACAAACTTAATTGACAACTGATTCCCCGACAACGACGCTAAAATTTGATATGCCCAAATTACATCCTTCTTATGAAAGTGCAAGTGGTCACTGTCAAATATAGAACCCAACTGGGTTGGATGTCGAATCCCACAAGGAATACTGTTTTTACTAAGTCTTGTGGTTGTTATTAGACTGTAGATCGAAGGTTCCTGAGCAAAAACGGGGTTTAATTTATCAAATGTATAAAAATGCTTTTCACAGAGAGTAATCCACTTGTAGATTCTATTAAAAATAGTAATACAGTAAGAGTAGTCAAACTAGAGTTATGGTTACCAAGATACTTAAGCAGCTAGGGTTGTGAACTATTTTGAATTCCCTATGAACAATTCTAATTGCAAGAGTAAGTGAATTCTATGGTTTACCCATTAGTTTCTCAACGTAAATAAGTAATTTTATCCCGTAGTTCTTTCAAACATAAGAAACATACTATATGTTCAACTCTATTCTCACATGGGTTGATCCGGCTAAGGTATCTACCCTCTATCCAAAGTTTAAAGCCTTTAGATTTGTGTAAACCCTTTCTTTTCCCAACAAACACTTTTTTATTCGAACAAGTGATGTTCTTGGGATCACTTTTCAAGTTTGGAACCAAGAAAAGTCATTAAAGTGAAGAAGGGTTTATGCAATATCAATTAATCATGGGAATCTACTAGATTCACAACCCAATTTATCTTTTCACATCAAGGCACCCATAACCCTAGTTATTGGATCATAACCACACATCTCTATAACAGAAAAAAAAAAGAAATGATTGTGTTCTTCATAAATTAATTCAAGATTTACTTACAAATGTTACAAGAATATGTTCTTCAATCATCAATAGAGATGGAATGATTAGATCCACAAGATTTCTTCATTCCCCCCCAAAAATACAAAGTTATAAAGAGTTTCTAGTTTGTCACTGAGAGTTATGAAACCTTGGGTTCTGCCTAAGACTTGACGGTAAGGTTAGTGGTCCGTTGAAGGTGTGACGGTCCACCATTTTAACCGTCAGAAGCACTTTTCTGCCACTTTCCAGAGTCTTTTTCTTCAGCTAACTGCTTTCCCAGAAACACTAAAAACCAATATCAAATGTAACCTTGGTTTCTTGAAAACATATAATTTTTCCCAAGAAAAGATGCAAGATGTTTTGTCAAAAACTGGAACATCACTTACTCAATTAATATTACACTAAAGCGCTTAGTGGTTTTGGATCAAATTAAGGTCAATCAAAGAAAAAAATACATGCTACAAATGAGGCTGCCAAAGAAAAATCTAAAGACTCAATGGGGCTAACTAGGATTATGCACAAGGGTAGGTAAAAAGAAGGTATAAAACATGGCTATTAAAGAATTGCGTATATCATCTCCTAAACCCATATTATTTACTTTGCTTTGCACATATAATAGGAAAGTTCTAGATATCACATGGAACAAGGAATATACAAACACCTCACATACACATGGCACATGCTTGATTCACAAAGGATCATCATACACTCTCGACCAAACAATAGCCTGAATTCAACATAAAGCCAACAAGTACAAGGTTCATAAACATGAGCCTAGGAGTATCAAAAGTAGCAATTCACAGAATCAACATGCTTTTACAACCAAAAAACTTGCATCATGTAAAATCATATAACACCAACAAGAACATTCCACTTATTCCTAACACAAAATTTTTTTAAATTAACCCTAAAAATGGAAATTTCCTCTCCCCATGCTTAAAAAATCTACTTTGTCCCCTAAAGTATACTTTAAAAGTAGAGATGGAATATTCTTCACTTCTTCAATAACTTTTTTTAGAGTACTCAGACTTCCTCAAAATTTTAGCAACTTTCTCAGATACCTTGGGCGGAATCAACTCTTCATCAACCTTCTTAGTTTTCTTTGGAGGTTCTTCACTTAGATATTTCACACTCCTCAAAGTAATTTCCATTACTTTTTTAGGCTTTTTGGTATCACTTTTCAACCTACCTTGAGGACTAGTGTTCTGTGCTGCTGTTATCTGACCTACCTACAACTCTAAGCTCCTTGTATCTACTTGCTGGCGTTTTATATCTACTGCCACTTGTGCTTGAGCAGCTAAAATTTTTTTCATCATCTCTTCCAGATTGCTATTTGTGTCCTGACTTGCTTGAGCTTTTGGTTACTAAGACTGCTGCTGCAGGGCATTCCATTGATGATTTAGTGGCTGCACCTACCACATCATGTTGAAGGCATTCCCATATTTAGGCCTTTTAACATTGACCACAAACATCATGAACTCAGGATTGCAACACATATCTCTTTAGAATTACTACTATTTCTACACACTATACACTAAGTGCTTGTCTGCTGAAATTCATTCATTGCGGTCGCAGGCGGTATAGCACCCAATTTCATATTTTTGAGCTGTGTAGTCAACTAATTTTGTAATGCATCAATCTAGGTAGATATTACGGTAAACTGATCCATCTCCAAAGCACCAACATCCTTTTTTATAGCATTCCTTGAGTCGAAATGGCACACGGGATTACCTTGTGTAATTTGATTCAACAAAGTATGTAACTCATCATATGTTATCTCCAGAGCTTTACCATATGCAGCTGAATCTAATAGAATTTTTATGTTATTGTAAAATTTCTTAACAAAAGTGTGAGCTAATACTTCATTGGACTTATGATGGTGTGGAAAGTCCCAAAGAAGATCCTTGAAATGCTCCCAAGCATTATATAAATTTTCGTCTAGCTTCTGTTTTAAGTACATAATCTCACTGCAAAGTCTCATAGTCTTGCCAGATGGGAAGAAGCAGATTAGGAACTTCCAAGCTAAGTCATCCCATATTATGATTGAATTTTCCAGCTTAGCATTCAACCATTTCTTTGCTTCCCCTAATTGTGAGAAGGGGAAGAATGTCAGCCTCAAATAATCAGTTGACACACTCTTAGGGATAAATATATCACTGATCTCCAAAAAGTTTTGCAAGTGTACTTGTGGATCTTTATCCAAAAGCCCTGTAAATTGTCCACTGCTGATACAAAGATGCACCATATTCTATATTAGCTCAACTCCAAAAACCTATTTTTGAAAAGAGAAGGTCAAATTTATTAGAAGTGGGATTGCCACTTCTCTAAATGTCCTGCGGGCTGCTTTTTTTTTAGCCATGAGAGTAGCATGGTCTTGATCTTTTTCAATTTAAGGAATATAAGGGAGAAGGATTTCTTCTCTCCTTCACTGATGGATGCATTGCTCGGGTTCGGGGCTTGGTTTAATCAATTCCCTATCCCTTGCCAATTGACTAGCCTGAAAATCTATTTTCTGCAAATACAAAACCAAGACCAAGCATAAAGCACCAAAAAAATCCAAAAAAGTAAAACTAAAAAAAATAGTTACCAAATTATAAGTCCCCAGCAACGGCGCTAAAAACATGATAGCGCCCAAGCACACAGGCAAGTGTACATGGTCTACCAAGTAATATAGTGGCCTTAAAGAAAGCCGAATATCGATCCCATAGGGACTTGTGTTAATCAACTATCCAATTCTAGTTTAACAATTGAGATAAAGTAACCAAGAAAGTTTTAGTATTGTAAACTAAAAGTAAACTAAATAATGCAGAAAGAAAATGACTTTTGACAATCAATGGATATAGATATAGGGTTAAGGCTTACGAACAATCATACTACACCATTGAACTTTATTCGTTAGATTACTTATCATGGTTATTGGTTCATAGGGTTTATCGCATGATCATGGTTTCCCTACCTCTAATCGTCTACCTAACTTGGACATTACAACTACATCGTTGAGCAAGAATGTAATAATCCAATTAAGTGCATGAAGCTATCATCCTACATGTGAAACAAACAAGGTCTCTAGGTACATCCCTTTCCTAGATGCTAATTCAAATTCCTTAATTTATAAAAGAATAAGAGCCTTGTTCTATCTACCCCTACGTTCTATCTTCCTATTCTCCCACCCAAGATCACAGGGTTGACAATAAATGTATTCTAATGCTAATGAATCCTTAAAATAGTTATAAAAAGGTTAAATAAACAACCAAATATTATAAGAAATCAAAACAAACTCAATTCAAAGCAATAGTAAACATGTTCTTGGCCTTAACCCCAGAAAGGGGGTATTTAGCTGCTAATTGACATAACCATGATCCAAATAATTGAATACATAACCAAGTCTATTAAAAATATAAAGTTAAACAAAAATAAACCCTAAAATAAGTATTTTTCAGCCCCTCTCAATGCTCCAGACATCCACAGATCCTCAATAAAGTGTACAAGTATTGTATTTATTGGTGGGGAACAATTGCCATGTTGGAATAGGCCATGCGCCGCCCATTCTAGAGCATGGGAGTAGAGGGGGCAATACCTGGGGTATTGCACCATTCCAAAGGAGGATAATACTACCTTAGATAACCGCTGTAAATGGGACTACACAGGTTTATCTTCATGCCCTCACTGGAGTTGCACTTTTGTGTCTAAACGTGGCCTTGTGCATTTGCCTTCTCTTCCAATCTTTAGATGTTGTTTCTCTTTAATTAAGAGCTTGTTAAACATTCATATATCACAATATTCAACTCACCAAGAATCCTACAAGATCAAAAACCATGTATTATATCTCAATACAATACAACATTGAGAACAACAAGCAAGAAATTTTACCTAAAACTTGGCTTATCCATGTTGATCTTTAAATTAGTTTTTTGATTCTTGGATTGTTCCAATTAAACCTTGAACACTATAAACAAGTTTTTAAACTCCTATATATACAAAAATAACATTAGTAAATCATTTGGCCCATTAGAATCTATCACGATAAAGTAGAACGAAAACTAGCTCAAGCTACTAAAACTAGTTTTCTCATCTAGACTCTAAATGGTCGATTTGAACCCAAACTATTTTTTAAAACACTTTTAAACATTGTAATCTCATCCTTGAATACTTAAATGCTTATTTACATCATATTCAACACATAACACGAATTATCTTCAAAACAAGGCTAAACAGGCTAGCATACAATGCTAGAATGCATAAACACCCAACATCACCACCCCACACTTAAAGCCTTGTTATTTCTCGAAAAACTCTTAAATCAAAGTGTCATAAGATGAGGAGACTATAAAGTTATATTATCTGCAAGACACTTAAGTTAGACTACAATGACTACACAGAATGAAAGTTACTACACTCAGCGTGTTATGGACACAATTGAAAGTTCAAGAACACTACTCTAAAACATCCTAGCCTCAAGAATTGACTCACGTAGTTGGAAAAATCATGCATATTTCTCAATAAAAGACATCATATTATTCATCCATATTCATCAAAAATGTTCTCTCAAAATAAGACAGTTACCCATAATTACTCACATAAATAAACTTTGTAACATAATGGGTACAAGAATCAATTTACGCTCACTCTCACAAGGAATTCACAAGTTACACCTAATGAACCATAGGCTTGCCCTTAGTGTGGTACTTTACTAATATAAGAATGATGAAGCTTAGGATCAAATAGGTTTTTAATTGTTGTAATATTGGCTAAGGGATGGGTAGGAACTATTTTGGCTTAATAGTGACTATCTTTCCTAAGATCTTTAATACATCACTTTTGATAATTGAGACCAATCTCTAACAACCCATGTATACCACTTTTCTCTACCACATCTTCTGTTTTGCCCCATCTCATTAAGCTCATTCATATACATTATGATGGGAGTATACTATGTATATATTATTTAAATTTTCACTTTTTTTCACACCCATTTTATGCTATGCACTCCTCTAATAGCCACCCTCAACTTAAGCAATTGCCTTAGTTGAGTTGCACAATGTTCAAGGAAGACCAAGGCCAAAACAAGTTCATTTTAACACAACTGGGCTAAAAGTGGGAATTTTTCAAGCACAATTTTCTCTAACTCCCAACCATAACACATAATGATTTTTTTTACACACCAATAACTATCACTTAGGGGCTTCAATTTCACCTTTCTCCCTCTTGAATTTTAAAATCCTTACTCAATTAATTTTATACTAAAGCGCTTAGGAGCTTTGGATCAAACTAAGGTCAATCAAAGAAAAGGATACAGGCTACATATGAGGCTGCCAAAGAAAAATCTAAAGACTCAATGGGGCTAACTAGGATTATGCACAAGGGTAGGTAAAAAGAAGGTATAAAAACATGGCTATCAAAGAATTACCTATATCATCTCCTAAACTCACATTATTTACTTTGCTTTTCACATATACCAGGAAAGTTCTAGCTATCACATGGAACAAGGAATATACAAACACCTCACACACACACAAGGTATATGCTCGATTCATAAAGGATCATCAAAGACACTCGACCAAAAAACAACATGAATTCAACATTAAGACAACAAGTACAAGAGTCATAAACATGAGCCTAGGAGTCTCAAAAGTAGCAATTAACACAATCAACATTCTCTTACAACCAAAACACTTGCATCATGTAAAACCATATAGCACCAACAAGAACATTCCACTTATTCCTAACACAAAAATTTTTAAATTAACCATAAAAATAGAAATTTCCTTAACCCATACTTAAAAATCTACTTTATCCCTAAAGTATACTTTAAAAGTAGAGATGGAATATTCTTCACTTCTTCAGCAACTTTTTCTTTCGAGTACTCAATCTTTCTCAAATTTTTAGCAACTTTCTCAGATACCTTTGGGGGAATCAACTCTTCATCAACCTTCTTTGTTTTCTTTGTAGGTTATTCACTTAGATCTTTCCCATTCCTCAAAGTAATTTTCATGACTTGTTTAGGCTTTTTAGTGTCACTTGGCAACCTACCTTGAGTACTAGTGTTCTGTGCTGCTGCTATCTGACCTACCTGCAACTCCAAGATCCTTGTAGCCACTTGCTGGATTTTTATATCTACTGCCAATTGTGCTTGAGCAGCTAAAATTTATTTTATCATCTCTTCTAGATTGCTATTTATGTCCTGACTTGCTTGAGCTTTTGGTTACTGAGACTTCTGCTGTAGGACGTTCCACTGCTGATTTAGTGGCTAGACCTACCACTTTATGTTGTAAGCATTCCCATAATTAGGCTTTTGAACATTGACCACAAACATCACAGACTCAGGATTTCAACACATATATCTTAGAATGACCACTATTTCCACACATCATACACTAAGTGCTTGTCTGTTGAAATTTATTCATTGAGGTTGCAGGCGCTATAGCACCCAATTTCATAGTGCTAAGCTGTATAGTCAACTAATTTTATAATGCAGCAATCCAGGCAGATATCATGGTAAACTGATCCACCTCCAAAATACCAGCAACCTTCTTTATAGCATTTCTCTAGTCAAAATGCCACACAGGATTACCTTGCATAATTCGATTCAATAAAGTAAACAACTCATCATACGTTATCTACAAAGCTTGACAACATCCAGCTGAATCTAACATAATTTTTATGTTATGTTCAAGTGCCTTAACAAAAGTGTGAGCTAATACTTCATTGGACTGATGATGGTATGGAAAGTCTAGAAAAAGAGCCTTGAAATGCTCCCAAGCATGATATAAATTTTTGTTTGGCTTCTGTTTAAAGCACACACAATCTCACTGTGAAGTATCACAGTCTTTCCGAATGGGAAGAATCAGATTAGGAACTTTCGAGCCAAGTCATCCCATGTTGTGATTGAATTTACCAGCTCATTCAACTATTTCTTTTCTTCCCCTAATTGTGAGAAGGGGAAGAGTGTCAGCCTCATATGATCAGTTGACAGACCCATTTGGATGAATGTCATAGATCTCCAAAAAGTTCTGCAAGTGTATTTGTGGATCTTCAATGCAATAGCCCTATAAATTGTCCATTGCTGATCAAAAGTTGCACTATATTCTACTTGAGCTCAAAATTACCTCCAACAGCCAGCTTTTGAAAAGGGGAGGTCAAATTTATTGGAAGTGGGATTGTCACTTCTCTAACTATCCTATGGGCTACTTGTTCTTTAGCCATGAGAGTAGCATTGTCTTGATCTTTTTCAATTTAAGGAATACAAGGGAGAAGGATTGCTTTTGTCCTTCGTTTATGGATGCATTGCTCGGGTTAGGGTCTTGGTTTAACTAATTCCCTATCCCTTGCCAACTTACTAGACTAAAAACCTATTTCATGCAAATACATAACCAAGACCAAGCATAAATTGCAAAACAAATCAAAAACTAAAACTAAAACAAAAATAGTTGCCAAATTATAAGTCCCCAGAAACAACGTTACAAACTTGACAGCACCCAAGCGTACACGCAAGTGTACGTGGTCTACCAAGTAACATAGTGGCCTTAAATAAAGCCGAATATCGATCCCATAGGGACTTGTGTTAAACAACTATCTAATTCTAGTTTAACAATTGAGATAAAGTAACCAAGAAAGTTTTAGTATTGTAAACTAAAAGTAAACTAACTAATGCAGAAAGATAATGACTTTTGACAATAAATGGATATAAATCTAGGCTTAAGGCTTACGAAAAATCATACTACACCATTGAACTTCATTCTTTAGATTACTTATCTTGGTTATTGGTTCATGTCTCCCAACCTCTAATCGTCTATCTAACTTGGACATTACAACTACATCGTTGACCGGGGATGTAATAATCCAATTAAGTGCATGAAGCTATCATCCTATATGTGATCCAAAGAAGGTATCTAGGTACATCCCTATTCTATATGCTAATTCAAATTCCTTATTTTATAAAAGAATAAGAACCTTCTTTTATCTACTTCCATATTCTATCTTTCTATTCTCATTTCCAAGATCACAGGGTTGATAATGAATATATTCTAATGGTAATGAATCCTTAAAATAGTTATAAAAATGGTAAATAAACAATCATATATGATAATCAATAAAAACAAATTGAAGTCAAAGCAATAGTAAACATGTTCTTGGCCTTAACCCGGAAAGGAGGCATTTAGCCGCTAATCCACATAACCATGACCCAAATAATAGAATATATAATTAAATATATTAAAAATCTAATTTTAAATATAAATAAACCCTAAAATAAGTTTTTTTCATCCCCTCTCATTTCTCCAAATGTCCAAAGATCGTTAACAAAGGGTACAAGTATTGTATTTATTGGTAGGGAACAATTGTTGTGTAGGAATAGGCCATGCGCCTCCCTTTATAAAGAATGGGAGTAGAGGGGGAGCCGCCTGGGGTATTTAAACACTACAAAAAATGCTCAACCTATCTTATAGCACCACTGCAAAGGGGGTTGCGCCTGACCTTCTGCATTTGCCTTCTCTTCCAAGCTTTTAGTGTTGTTTCTCTTTAATTTCCAGCTTGTTCAAAATCTATTTATCACCATATTCTGCTCAACATGAATCCTACATGATCAAAAATCTTGTATTAGAGATCAAAAAAACATAACATCAAGAACAACAAGCTAGAAACTCGAGCTAAGACTAGGCTTACCGACGTTGATCTTTAACTTATTGTTTTGGCTCTTGGATTGTTCCAAATAAACTTTGTACACTATAAATAAGTTTTTCCACTCATAAATATACAAATTTATCATTAGGAACTCATTTGACACATTAGAATCAATAATAATATACTAGAACAGCAATTAGCTCAAGCTAGTAAAACTAGTTTTCTCGTCTAGACTCTAAATGATCGATTTGAACCCAAACTTATTTAAAAACACTTTTAAATGCCGTAATCACATCCTTGAAAACATAATTTCTTATTTATATCATCATCAACACAAAAATCAAAAGAATTATCCTCAAAATAAGGCTAAATAGGCTAGGATAACAATGCTAGAATGCATAAATACACCCAACATCAGAAATCCATGATCGAGCGATAGGGACTGACACAATTCTAGATGCCCATTTATATTGACGAGAATATGCATAGATTTTGTAGTGATAGAAATATCCGCTATTGATCTATTCATACAACCAAAGAACACCATAGACTTGAGGTTGATCCATGACACTGCAATTACCATGTCCAAATAAGAAAAATAAGGAGCAGCATTACTTGCTGAGGCATTTTGGAATAGAGGGCCTAGTATGGACACACAGGGGTTTACTTATATAGGTTACACCCCTACATAGATGAAACACCCAAGCCTCAGGATTAAGATACAATAGGGACCTTCTAGACACCGACACCAACCATGACGACACCACGACTATCTACATCCATACTAGACCCAGCTGGTTATCCCCTAGTGTCATCATTGTTCCTGCTGAGGTTACAGAATAGATTGTCACCTTGGAAGAAAAGGTAAAGCTGATGAAGCACAGAGTTAATCCAATGTTCAATAATAGAATTCAAGAGGAGTTGCAGGATATGCAGTCCATATTTGATGAGTTTGAACTATAGATCAACTATCATCTTGAGAGGGTAAAATCCCCGAATCTATCAGAGGTAAAGGTTTAGTTAGATGAGCTCAAGATGGTCATTGAGGAGCTGCACGCTAGGCCATTCTCCTTGATACCCATCTTTGAGGAGATTTTTGTAGAAGAAGTGGTACTAGATATACAGGTAGTTGGAAGTTCGATTCTTGATGGTAATGTTGAAGATGAAAAATGAGGTAGGGGTAAAAAACAATAAAATAAAGAGAAGAAGAATGGAGAATGAAGACGTGCAGGCGGCAAAAAAGCTAGTGTACAGGATTAGGTAGTCTGGTAGGCCAGGGTCTGCGAGATGGCGGCAGGAGCTGGGAGTTCCAAACCTTCAAATACTGGTAATTTGAGTAGTAGTATAGCTCTACCACCTGGAAAATCATTGAGTGTACCAACCAAAGTTCGTACCACTATTGATGTGAATGATCTAGTCACCGCTGGGGCAACTGGAGTTTAGGATGGGGCCTAGTCTAAGGTCCTCCATACTGATGATGCTTAATCTGGTACTTAAGGCACCCAGGTATGTCTTTCCCTTTTATCTTGTATTTCTAGGTTTATTGGGGGACAATGCATATGTATTTAGTAGGGGGTCGTGGTGTATCGTATAGCCATCATGAGTTATTGTTGCCATGTTTTGTTTCCCATCGGCTATGGTTTGAATATGGAATCGGTAGGTTTAGTTAAATGTGTTTTATTTTTTTTATGTTTTATTTTGTATGTGTGATGTTTAATAAGGAAGAAAGTTTGTATCTGAGGCAGTGGATATGGTTTGACTGATTTTTGGTATTGAAATTATTTTATTTAAATAGTAACCCTCCTAAAATTTTGATAACTGTGTGATATATGCATGTATGTGACTGCTGTGAATCTAATAATGACATTAGAATCAGGAACATAATAACTATGGAAAATAAGTGCATGAATGAAATAGGAAGTAACTAGTAGTATGACCCTATATAGTGTGTGAGTGAGGCATTACGTAGTTCCCTGTGTGTGCAGAATCCAGAACTTGCCTAGTTAGTCTTGCCTAAGTAGTAGGATTGTCCGTTAGGAAAGGATCATAGGCAATTTTTGAACGCAGTTCACTTTAGCCTAAATAACCAACCACAAGTGAATAAGAATCCCCAATCTTGAGTTTGAGCATTAATGGACCTAAATTTTTTATTTAAACTGATTCACCCTCCATATTTTAATTGTAATGAACCTGTTTTGGCCCTGGTCCTCCTTTGACACTGTGTACCTCAACTCAAGAAAATTGCCTAAGCTTAGGGTGGCAATTATAGGGGTGCACAAAGAAAAGTAGGTATGATAAAGGAGTGTGAACAGAAAATAAATTAGGGTTGGGCATGGAAGAAGAAGAAAAATAAGAAAATTGTGAAAAATATAAAAACAAAAAGAAACCACACCAATCTAAACAAGCAGAAATGAATAAAAAGGAAGAAATATGGGCGGAGTGAAAGTAAAGTTGGAAAATAAGTGGACCCACAAGTAATCATGATGTCATGGAAGCATATTAACTAAAAAATCTCACAAAGATCATACTAGCCCTAAACCTACATTACAAGCTGAATAAAGCCCTATAGTGATCCTAAACTGTCTATTTAAAAACTGAGGCAAAGAAAATAGGGGCAAGACGATGGAATTCTTTGTGCATTGTGGAACTTCTTTGTGAGCGAGAGTATCTCTTGACCATCCCAATATTATCATGTTCAATCTATGTGAGTGAATAAGACTTCTTGGATTGTAAGGGTACATGGATTGGATTGTTAGAATACTTGTCTGTTTAGGTAGTGTAATCTGTGTATTTGCGTAGTTGTTCATTGCTAATGTAATGCCATCAATTGAATCCATTGTGTCATGTCTTTTATTGCATCTGCTTACATAGTTAGGTTTTAAAAAAATCTAAAAATTGGAGAGGGCAATGTGTTGTAAACTAAAGTTAAGTATTGACCTCTGAAAGTATCTTAGGATCTTCTTGTTTAAGCATCGTGTTTATTTTTCATTGTGTTTTTTATTGAGGACATGCAAACGTTCTAAGTTGAGGGTGTTGATATGTCGTCGAAACATGGTACATTACATGCTTAAAATAGTGAAATTATGCATTGAATTAGGTTGTTTTATGGGATATAATGTCCATTTTCTGCGCTTTGCAGGGAAATTACATAGGAAGTGGCTTGGAATGAAAAATAGAATAACAGGCTCTCAAGAAGTGAAATACTAGTCAAGCTACAAGTCGGCAAGTCACCTTACGACTTTTATCCCAACTTTTAATGATAACAGTGGCTAAAGATAAGCTGAGGAACTAAGTAAAGGAAGACTATGATTCATAAGGACAAACTACGACTCATAGTGGGAAGTTGTTCTGTGACTAATGTTTGAAGAATTGAAGATTAATGCTCCAGTGGCTACGAGTGAAGATCACGAGGCGTAATGTCAGACTACGACTCATGGTGAGGATTCATATGGATAACATACTCAATTTCCCTAATTATGAAAAGCTACTGGATTGACTACGATTAGCATGATATGATTTGTAATGTGTCTATACGCATCGTTACCACTAAAGACAAGGAGAGCTATAAAAGAAGACACCGAGTCATAAGGAGACCTAACATTTCCAAAGACGTAACCACTGTCAACGTAATTTTCCTATTCCATTTTAATTAGGATTACATTGTTATTTAGAGACACTATAAATACCCTAGGGATATTCCTTTATTATTTTACGCACTTTTATAGTTTTCTTCATTCTTTGATCATTATTTTTCTTTAGTTTTTGGTTTCGTATTCAATTGGGGATTTTAGATTTTACTCTTTCATTATTGTGCAATTAATTACATGTCTTCTTTATTGATTGTCATGGATTGTTGCTAAAGCATGAGAGGGCTAATTTCCTTGACTAGGGTTATGGGAACCCTAGGGAATTAGCAACATAAGGGGAGTGGGAGATTTGTCTATTCTATTGTAGCTGCCTGTACTGCAATCTTTTTCAAATTAATTATACCCTAAGCTATGGAAGAAGTTTGGGAATTTTCGTTATTTGAAAACGTCCTCACAAGGGAGTTAGAGATTTTGAAAAGGAGGATACAATAGTGACACGAGGATATCAACCCTCATCTAATCAACTCAAGACTTAAAAGGTGAGAGTTGTACTGAGGTTATTGACAAGGGAAAACAACAAGACACCCTGAGACTCAAAAGGTGAAGGGTGAGATTTATCAACCCATCCATAAGATGGTTTGTAATACATAGCTTTTTAACTTAGCACGCAGAGCAGTGGATTAGGTGGGTCAAACACGAGAAACTTATGTAGTTGAGAAGACAGATGGAACTCAGTCCTAGTGTTTGTCTTCTATTGTTTATAAACTTAAGCATTCATATTTAGCTACTTGTTACTGTTGATTTTAAAATCCCCCTATTTACTTTTACACACTGCTGTGGATTTTGTCAAGTTTGAATTACTATTTTACGTATTCCCTATAGGTTCGACCCCAACCTTGTTTGGGTTACTATATTTGATATCGGTCGTAATATACTTCTTTGGAGGTTAGTTTTTAGGCGACATCAACATATTCTATATCTTTTTTTTAGCCTTAACTTTGCCTCATGTAGTGCCTCAGAGGGAAACTATAAGAAGTTATATATATGATTTTTCAATTGATCATTCTGGAGGGCAGGAAAACATTGTCCAAGAACTGAGTCCTGAACTCATTACAAATAGTAATAGATCCACAAGAAAATTCTCCTAACCATAAAATAGTTTCTCCTATTAGAGAAAATGTAAATAACCTCAAGTGAAAGCCTCTTGACTCACTCCAGGTAGATTATATGAATTGAAAATCCCCCACAAAGTTCATGATATGCATGTTTACATCATCAATAGGAAGGCCAGTTAACATCCACTTAAATTTAGTAGATGGATCATCGAACTCGTGATGTTGGACTTAGTACCTTGAGGCAGTTCTGATGGAATTATTGCACTGGTTTCAATCAGTTCTATATAACTTAAATATACCTATGGATCATTATACAAATATTGCTTGAGAGGTTGTTGTCCCCTATTTCTTCTTAATCTATCCCCTTCATCAAGAACATTTAGATGATCTTCCTCTTCTTATCTAGATCTTTATTCCCATACTGCCTGGGGAATCTATCTACCTTACATTTTCTTTAGACATTAATCAAATAGTGACTTGCTCTACAGTTTTTGAAGATCATGATGTTATAGTGCCTGATTCAAATTTGCTACCATGAGCCCTCTCTAGTAGGGCTCGTAGATCATGACCTTTACTCTTCATTCTTTAATTCTGTATGAAATTTCTCTCAAGTTCCATATCAAATAAAATTAAGAGATTGCCTTTACTATAATGAGGAAGATGATGATGCCAAAAAAGAAGAGGGTAAAGATGTTAAGGAGGTTACATCCATCTCTGAAGAAGAAAGTAGGAGTGAGGAAAGTGCCATACCTATTGATATCCGACTACCACCACGACCACCTATTCCATTTTCTATTAAGCTAGCTCTGGTACCTAACGATGAATAGTGAGGATACCCTGGAATAGAGACGGTATACAATCAGGGTGCAGTAGTGAATTTATGCAGGGAAAAACTCAAAAAGGGAAATATTTAAATTAAAGGTTAACTACCACTGGCATGTCTGAGATGCCAGAGGTTGAGGCTCGATTTTGATAGTACCACTTTGAGTGGATGACCACTTTTCTTAGTTTATTCAGTCCTGCATTAGTACGCTAGTTCTATGCTGCATAACAAAGGGAGCTTAAGAGGTTATACCCACAGGGGCAGTTGTGGAAAGGTTGTGACCCACTGAATGATTTGACAATTAGTGGATTTTGGGTAAACATCTCCCTAAGGGCTATTTCCAGAATACTTCATGGGCCAAAGTTTCTACCATTGATGAATACTGTAGAAATTAATTTTTGAGTGGATGAGATGCGAAAGATAATGATAAAAGAAATTGATACTGCAGATAAAATAGTTCACTTTTGATGTATGACCAAGATTATTGCTTCAAATGGAGAGGAGACTGGTTGGGTATTTGGTGGTCCGAAAGTAAATTCGCAATAGATTACCAAGGGTACCTTGAATTTTGGGGAAATTTCATGGTAGACACTTCTGTGACATAGATTGTGTTCCAAATCTAGGGACAACATACTTCGTCCAGTCCACACAGCCTTGATAGTTTGACTCATGGTAGGTATGACTTCGATATAACTCAGTTATTGCCAGAAAGATCCGTGATCGAGTCATAGGGACTGACACAGTTCTAGCATTCCCCTATTTATTTACATGAATATGCATAGATTTAGAATTGCCAAAACTCTCCTATATTGATTAGTTCATCCACCCAAAGAACACCACACATTTATTTTTGATCTGTGATGTTGCAAATCCCATGTCCAAAAAAGCAAAAAAAGGAGCAACATTACTTGCTGAGGCATTTTAGAATAGAGTGTCTAGTACAAACACACGGGGGCTTAAGAGGTGGAGGCAGAAAAATAAGCCAATATCGGCAGGATAGGGTCTGCGAGATGGTAGTAAGAGCCAGTAGTTCCAGACCTTCAAACGCTACTGATTAGAGCAGTAGCGTAGCTCTGCTTCCTAATCCATCATTGAGCATACTAACCACAATTGGTACCACTATTGATATAAGTTCCCCAGTCACTACTTGGGCCACTGATGTTGAGGTTGGGCCTGATCTGATGGCCTCCATACTAATAACGTTCAATGTAGCACATAAGGCACCCATGTATGTATTTACCCCTTGTTTTGTATTTTTAGATCTACTGGAGACAGTGCATAGGTATTAAGTTGGATGGGGGTGTACCACATAGCCACTATAGATTGTTATTTTTGTGTTTCTTTTCCCCTTGATTGTGGTTTGAATGTCGAACTAGCATGTTTAGTTAACTATGTGTTATGTTTTATTTTATGTTTCATTTTGTATGTGTTATGTTTAACAAGGAAGGAAGTTTGTATTTGAGGCAGTGAATACATTTTAACTGATGTTTGGAGTTGAAATTATCTTTTTAAATGGTACCCCTCCTAAAATTTTGATAACTATATGATGTGTGCATGTGTGTGAACACTGTAAATCTTGTAATGGCATTGTAATTAGTAACGTAATAATGATGGAAAACAAGTGCATGAACCTAATAGGAAGTAACTAGCAGTATGACCTATACAATGTGTGAGTGAGGCGCTACCTAGTACCTTCTGTGTATGGAATCCAGAACATGCTTGGTTAGTCTTGCATAAGTCGTAGGATCTCTAGTTATGAAAGGATCATTGGCCATTTTTAAATGTAGTCCACTTTAGCCTAAATAACCAACCAAAAGTGAATAAGAATCCCTTGATCACGAGTTTGAGCCTTAATGGACCTAAATTTTTGTTTACACTGATTCACCCTCTCATTTTTAATTGTAATGAACTTGTTTTGGCCCTATTCCTCCTTGGACACTATGCACCTCAGCTCAAGCAAATCACCTTAGTTCATGGTGGCTACTATAGGGGTGTGTAAAGGAAAGTGGGTATGAAGGACATACTATGACTCTTAATAGGAAGTCGTAATGTGAAAATGTCTGAAGAATTCAAGATTGATGCTCTAGTGGCTATGAGTGAAGACCACGAGTCATAATGTCATACTACAACTTGTTGTGAGGAGTTGTATGTACAAAAATATTCAAGTTCCCTAAAGATGAAAAACAACTAGAGTGACTACGATCATTATGATATGACTCGTAATGTGTCTGACACTACTTGAATTAGGTCCTAGTCATGTCGGGTGCCTCAAACCCAACCGAGACCGGAG
>NC_061111.1:189529433-189613960 GCF_002878395.1 Capsicum annuum
TATACAATTTTAACATGAAAACTATAAGAAAAACATGGGAAAATAATATTCATCCATTAGCAACCAAAACCCCGAACATACAATTCAAAACTAATATTACCCACAATTAAATCATAAAAACCATTAATTAAAACATGAATTTAGTTGAAATAACAATGAGGGAGGAGTAACATTCCTTATATTCCAAAGAGTACGGAGAAACCACCCTTGAGAGCGTTTATTGGCCACCTTGAAGGAAACCCTAACCTCTTCTTCACCCAAGAGCTTGAGAGAGATTTGAGAGTGTTTGAAGTGTTTTTGATTGAGAATAATATGGTCTATGAAGTCCCAAAAGTGTTTTAAGTCATGAGGTTAAAAGTGGTTAAGAGGGGAAATGTCAAAATACCCCCAACTTAAATTGTAAAAATCACCGCAGGAAGGTACTACTCCTACCATTAACTCGTACACACAACATACGAGTGGTACCCACCACTCGTACTCTTGATAGAATGTTGGACATCACAAACTGTTCACCATAGGACTAGTACCCTTAAACCGTATCTAAGGTAAAATCCTAGGGGTTGGACACTGGATAACATACAAATTGGACTATACCACTCGTACCATCTCTATACAACTCATATGGAGTCTATTCATACCTAGGATAGTACATGAACAAGAACACACTGGTTAACATACGACTTAGGCCCCTAAATTGTACCTATATCATATGACTAGTAATCCTAAGTCATATGATGTTAAGAGAGTTTTGAACTCAAGAAATTTCTAAGAGTCGAAAGCTAAGTTCTTTCAGTTCTCCCCCACTTAGATCATTCATCCTCGAATGATAGGACAAGGCATGACCAGCATGATTTACACTTAACCACCTCAATTCTAACCTTTAACTACTTTAGAAAACAAAGATGCAAGGAAATCAATCATTCCTTTACAAATTTTTTTAAAAAAAGTATGATGAAGAACACATTCCTACCACACGAATTTCTAAAGCAGAAATCAAGAATGGACAATTGGACTTCATGTCCTCTTTCACCTCCCAAGTAGCTTCTTCAACCTTGGGATTCCTCCAAAGAACCTTGATTGAAGATACATACTTGGTCCACAACCGTCGAAATTGACGATCCAATATCTCAACTAGGAGCTCTTCATAAGGCAAAGAATTCAAAATACCAATATCCTTGATAGGCACGATTTGAGATGGATCACCCATGCACTTTCACAATATAGAAACATGGAATACTAGTTGAATGGAGCTCAAACTAGAAGGCAACTCCAACTTATATGCAACATTACCAACCCTTATCAAGACCAAAAAAGGACCAACATACCAGGGACTGAGCTTCCTCTTCTTACCAAACTGCATCACTCCCTTCATCGAAGATACCTTCAAGAACACCCTATCCCCAACCTCCAACTCTAAATCCCTTTGCCTCACATCCTCATAGGACATTTGGTGACTTTGGGAAGCATTAATTTGATCCCAAATCACCTTCACCTTCTCCATGGCTTGGTGAACCAAATTCAGGCCAAATATCTCTGCATCACTAAACTCGAACAACCCAATAAGAGATATACACCTCCTACCATACAAGGCCTCAAATAAAGCCATCCTAATGTTAGAGTGGTAGCTATTGTTATAAGGAAACTCTACAAGGGGTAATTTCTCAAACTAACTACCTCTATAGTCTATTACACAAGTAAAAAACTTGTCCTCCAATGTTTGAATAGTCCTTTCTATTTGCCCATCCAACTGCGGGTGGAAAGTTGTACTACAACTTACCTTGGTCCCTAAAAATTTCTGAAATTATCTCCAAAAGTGAGATGTAAATTGTGTTCCATGATCATAGATGATAGAAATAAGCACCTCGTGCAACTTCACAATCTTATGAAGCTACAACCTTGCAAAATCCTCAACCGAGAAGTTAGTCCTCGCTAGCAAAAAGTGAGTAGACTTTGTCATCCTATCCATGATAACCAAACCAAATCAAACTAATTCCAAGATCGAGGAACACCAATAATGAAATTGATGTTGATCAGATCCCACTTTAACTCTGGCTACTCAATTTCTCGATACAATCCCCTGAGCCTCATGTGCTCAACTTTCACTTATTGATACAGAATACACTTGGACACAAAATTCACCATATCCATCTTCATATTGTTCCACCAATACATCTCCTCTAGGTTATGATACATTTTTGTCGAATCGGGATAAATGACATAGCATGACTCATGTTCCTCAGCTAAGATCCACTCTCGCAAACCATCAACGTTGGGAACACATAATATCCCTTGGTACTGCAAGGTACCATCACCACTAATCTCAAAGGCCATTACCTTCTGCTCACTAACATCACCCTTTATCCTCATTAAGATAGGGTCTAATATTTTCTTCTCCTTAATCTCAGCACCAAGAGATGATCGTGCCACTTTCTGAATGAACACTCTACCATTTTCAGAGTCTAAGAGACGAACTCTAAGATTATCCAATTTGTTAATGTCCTTCACCAACTCCCGCATATTTTTATCCAAATAAGCTAGACTCCCCATGGACAACCTACTAGGAGGATAAAAACCATATTAGCTTTACCAGGATGGTAGTGAACTCTTATGTCATAATCCTTGAGGAGATCAAGACATCTTTTTTACCCGATATTAAGCTATTTTATGATCAGAAAATATATCCACACACACTATAAAAATAGTGATGTTAGATTTTCAATGTGAACACATACTGATAGTATTAAACAAAAATTCATATTTCAACAACTTGGCATACAAATGCTACTACTTCAAGGTTTGCAATACCACATGGAGGTGATCGACATAATCCACCTCTCTCTTAAAGTATACAAAGATATCATCTATGAACACAATAATAAACAAATCCAAAAACTATCAAAAAACCCTATTCATCAAATCCATAAACATCATCGGGGTATTAGTCAACCCAAATAACATAACTAAAAATGCATAATCCCCATAACGAGTATGGAAGGTAGTCTTAGGGATATCCTCCTCCCTAATCTTTAACTGATGATACCTGGATCAGAGATTAATTTTGGAGAAAAATTTAGCATCCTGCAACTTATCAAATAAATCATCCATCCTTGGAAGAGGATACTTATTCTTTACTATCACCTTATTCGACTATAGATAATCAATAAAAATCCAAGGGGAATCATCCTTCTTATGAATGAATAACATTGGTGCACCCCACGAGGACACATTAGGACAAATGAAATCCTTATCTAAAAGATCCTTTAATTTTTCCTTAATCCTTCAACTCAATCGGAACCATTTTATATGGAGGGATAGAAATAGCAAGAGTGTCTAGAACAAGATCAATCCCAAACTCAATATCTCTATCTGGAGGAACTCCAGGAAAGTTATTAGAAAATACCTAAGAAATTCATCTACTACCGGGATGGATTACAAAAAAGAACCCTTCGAGTTAGAATCTTTAACCCAAACTAGATGATAGATAAAACCCTTGGAGATTACTCTCCGAGCTCTAAGATATGATATAAACCTCCCCTTAGGAGCTATGGAACCACCTTCCCCCTTGATAATTGTCTCATTATGGAAATTAAAGACAACCTTTTGGGTTTGAAAGTCTAGAGATTCATAACACAAGTGCAACCAATCCATCCCTAATTGTAATACCCCAAAAGTCCAAAACAATGTTAGAGCCATGCTTCAAGATCTTGAGAAATAAATTATAGTTATTTAGTAGATTTTTGAGTGAGGTTGATGTATATTAAAGCGTCAAATAACTCCCAACTATTATACAAATCAAAATATCTCTTGCTGGTTGAGTTTTAGAAAGGAATATTGCTATAGTCAACTACAAATGAGATTATATTTTTTTATATTGGGAATTTTCCATCACAATATCCACCAAACTGTATAAAATTAAATCAGCTTTCCAACGATACCAATTTTTCCCAAATCCAATACTCATGTGAGAAGTTATGGCATTTTTAGTGAAAGACAGTCGCCCAACGTGATAAGGCCGCATCGCGGTGATGGCCAAAATCACATTCATCCTTTTCTAGTGGAGCACTATGATAACATCATGTCACGCTAAGGGTTAAATTCACATTTAGTAAAAGCACCATGATGGCACCGCATCGCACCAAGGTGCCAAATCGGGATTATTCATTTCCAGTGGTATAACATGATAGTATCGCATTGTGCCATTGGGAAAAATGGGGATTGTCATTATCCAGTGGTGAAACACGATATCACCGCATCGCGTCAGAGATAAAAATTGGTATTTCCAATTCCAGTTTAGAGTTTTAATTCCAAAGAATAGTTTGGTCTTTCCCCATAGCCCACAAATCGTGTAAACAAAATATGTAACCTATTCTATTCTTATTATATTGATTTTTCGTCAAATTTCTCTCAAATAAAACCCTAGGATTTAACATTCAACTCCATGAAACTCTAAAATTCACTATTCCTTTTCCAAGATAATTCAAATTAAAGGTGTCCAATTCAAGAACTTTCAAGAATTCTTCAATTGAGGTATGTTAAATGTTCATCCATGGGTCCCTTCCACCCATGGAGTCCAAGAATCTAGTTTCAAATTCAAAGTTGTGATTTTTACAAGTTATTGTGATTTTAACCATGAACCCCATGAATCTTGATTTTATACCATGTTCACATGAAACTATTGTTGTAATTAAACCCACACATTTGAATAATGTTATATGATGATTTAGATCATAATTAGTGATGTTGATGTTGAAATCATTCTATTACTACAAGCTTTAAACTATTCCCATGCTTAGCTTAAACTATTAATATCAAGTGTTAGATGAAATGCCTACAAGAATGAATTTTGAATAAATGCTTTATGTTATGTCCCCAAATTTTAGTACTATTTTGCTATTATTGCTATCGAGTCCTAGGGGTTATGAATACTCGAAAACATAGCTGTTTACTTAGTCTTAGTATCTTCAGAATAGTTTCGGATATGTTATTAAAGTTATCAATTTATTCAGTTATCAAAATTAGTTAAACTTAGAATAGTTTAGTATTTTGAGTCAGTTTATTTGCGAGTAGGATTTAACATCGAGTGAGTGCAGGGCTAGAGGCTTCCCCGTCAGTTAGCTAGAATCGTTACTAGCAATCCTTGTACTCTAGAACTACATAGCTAGTGTAGAATTTGAGAAGTAACCCGTCAGTTCAGGTTTGACTATCTCCTAGGTATCACCCGTCAGTTTAGGCTTGACACCCTAAGTCCTTTAGGGCAGCAAATCAGTGGATCCACACAGCCAATGTTAGTACCCGTGGCATAGTACTGACATCCTTCCAACTGGGGTAACAGGATGGACTCTAAAATTTGCTCATTGGGACATACCAGTTAGATGATAGCTCCCACGGTCTCATTCTAGTAATCCATTTAGTAACCCAGTCTCAATTTTTCTTGATCATAGCATACAGATATCAGTTATTCAGTTACCATATTTCAGTATTTTAGTTTACAGAATATATTTAGAACATATTTTATGCATGGTCATCTATTCTCTGTATTTATAGATTTTATGCATTCTATTAAGCATTTCATGTTATTTATTCAGTTAGTTATTACTTCTGTACATGAAACCATGCCTATAAGCTTACCATTTACCATACCGGTATATTCAAAGTACTTATCGCATACTCGTTTCTTGTGCTATGATGTATCATATCAAATGTTTGGAAGCTCAGTTCTCGAATCGCGTATAGACTTTCTAAATTATCATACATAGTAGTGGTGAGTCCTTATGTCTTAAGGATAGGCTATATTTATTTTCATACTTTCAGTCCAGTATTTAGTCAGAGTTAGTTAGGGATTTGTCCTATTAGCTCCATAATCAGTCAGTAGAGTCTTTTCAGGCTTGTACAAATAGTTAGTCACTATTTAGTTTTTTTCCAATTGGCATTATCAATCGCTTTATCAGTATTTTTATTATTATTATTATATCTGTTATTTTTTGCATATGATTTTCTATTATCAGTTTTATTCAGTGCTCGCAACAGGTACCAGCTTATGGTCCCTCAGGACTGTAAGCATCGTGTGGCGCCCAAGGTGTACTCTCGGGGAGTTATAAACTTTGTATCAAAGCCTATGGTTTTAAAGTATCCTAGGAAATCTAAAATTTATGTCAAGTAGAGTCTTGTGCATGGGTGTAAAGTGTGCCACACTTAAGGATAAGAGGCTACGAGGAGTTTTAATAAAAAAAACTCCCTTCTTTCAGTGTTCATGTCATATGACTGATCATGAGCTCATGTTAAACTCTCTGTCTAATCTATTCTCCCTTTCATTTACGAAACATATTTCCTAATAAGACAAATAGAAGAAAAAAATATTAACCAACCAGCACCTCCGCCCATTCAAAAAGATCCTCTTAATGAAGATATTTCTCATGCAGAGTTTAGATTTGCATTCACTATGCTATCTCACTCTATAGGAACTCAGAATGTTCATCCAACTACTTTTCTGGCCAACCCAGTGGCCAGTACTGCCACCGCTAGGATTTGGGACTTTACCCAAATGAATCCTCCTTTGTTTTTGGGATCCAAATTTGAAGAGGACCCATATGAATTCCTAGCTATGGTTTAAAAGGTAACAAACATTATGGGGGTGATTGCTAATAAGAGTATTGAATTGGCTACTTACCAGCTGTAGGATGTAGCCCATACCTGGTTTAAGCAGTGGAAATAGGATAGAGGCACAGACGCAGGGCCTATAGAATGAATGAGTTTATTAGAGCATTCTTAGATAGATTATTCTCATTAGAGCTAAGGGAAGATAAAGTATTAGAGTTTATCACCTTGAGGTAGGGCAACGTGAGCGTGAAAGAGTATTCCCTAAAGTTTACTCAGCTAGCTAGGTATTTTTCTCATGTGGTGGCTGATAGCAGATCTATGATAAGAGAGTTTGTATTTGAGGTATCTGACAATGTGGTCAAGGAGTGTAGGACTACGATATTGATTAAGGAGATAAAAATATCTAGGCTTATGGTCCATGCTCAATAGATTGATAAGCAGAAGCTTTAGGAGAAGAAGAAAGAGAACAAAAGGGCTAGAACAGGTTGCTTTAATTTCACTTAGCTAAAGTCAAAGGATAGTAATAATTTAGTTCCATCTGAAATCTTCAGTACCTACCCCATCTTTAGCAAGTGCTCCTACGCCTAAGTTCAGAAATGACAATTAGGATAGGGCATCGGGCTCTAAGTCCTAGGGCAGTTTAAATAGTGGTTACACAAATTTTCTTTACTAGAAATATGGTAGAAACTATCAGGGTGAATGAAAAGCTAGCAGTGATGTATGCTTTGGGGGTAGCAAGCTAGGCCATCAGATTTGGGAGTATCGGGTAGTTGCTTAGAAAGATAGGTATTCGTACCAACAGGGCCAGTCCTATCAGTTACAACCGACCATCCGACTAAGTAGGGTGCTACTTCCATTTCTACTCGTGGTCAACGTTAGAACAGGCTTTATGCACTTCCGTCCAGAAAAGATTAGAAAAGTGATCCTGATTTGGTTACTGGTATGTTGCAAGTATTTCATTTACATATTTATGCTTTACTAGACCCTGGAGATTCTTTTTCTTTTATAACACCTTATATAGCCATCAACTTTGGAGTCAGTCCCAAAATATTAGTAGAGCCTTTCTTAGTGTCTACCCTAGTGGGTAAATCTGTTATAGCCCAGCGAGTATACAAGAACTGCTCTGTTATAGTATCTTAGAAAGTTACTTCATAAACCTTGTAGTGATAGACATGATAGATTTTGACATTATTCTCAACATGGATTGGATCCATTCATGCTATGCTTCAGTGGATTGTATAAATGAGTAGTTCATTTTCAGTTTCCAAATAAACCAGTTCTTGAATAGAGGGGTAGTACCATAACGCTTAGACGTTAGCTTGTTTCATACATTAGAGCGAGGAAACTAATACCCAAAGGGTGTATTTATCATCTTGTTTGAGTTAAAGACTCTAATTATAAGACTCTAAATATCGAGTCAGTTTTAGTAGTGAGGGAATTTCTAGATGTATTTCTTGAAGACCTTCTTGGAGTTCCTCCTGAAAAGAAAATTAACTTCAGAATAGTCCTTCTTTAAGATACCTAGCCTATCTCTATTTCTCCATAATTAATGGCTCCATCGAAACTCAAAGAGTTGAAAGAACAGCTGAAAGATCTCCTAGATAAGGGATTCATCAGGCCCAGTATTTCCTTGTGGAGCACACTAGTTTTTTTCACATGTAATAAAGACGATTGTCTTAGAATGTGTACGACTACCATCAATTGAACAAATTTACAATCAAGAAAAAATATCCACTCCCAAAAATTGATGACTTGTTCAACCAACTTCAGGGTGCCAGTTATTTTTCTAAGATAGACCTCAGATCCGGCTATCATCAGTTCAGAGTAAGAGAATATGATATTTCAAAAATAGTTTTCAAAATACGGTATGGTCACTTTAATTATTTAGTCATGTCCTTTGGTGTCACAAATGCCCCTACAGCCTTTATAGACTTGATGAACCAAGTGTTTAAGAAGTAATTTTACGTGTTCATCATACTCTTCATCGATGACATTTTTGTCTACTCTTATATCGAAAATGATCATGCAGACCACCTCAGAATAGTATTGTAGACTCTTAGATCTCATCAGTTGTTTGCTAAATTTTGGAAGCGCAAATTTTAGCTAAGATCAGTAGCTTTTCTTGGCCATATTATTTCTGGTAATGGCATTAGTGGTGATCCTAAAAATATTAAAGGGGTGAGAAACTGGCCTAGACCAATTTCTCTATCAGATATTAGGAGTTTCTTGGGTTTGGTTGGCTATTACCAGCGGTTTATTGAAGGGTTTCCATCTATTCCATCCTCCATGTCTAGATTGACTCAGAAAAAAGTCACATTTTAGTGGTCAGATTCTTGTGAGAAGAGTTTTCAGGAGTTGAAGACTTGACTCACCACAACCCCAGTTTTGATGTTACCAGATGGTTTATATGGGTTTGTTGTGTACTGTGATGCTTTAAGAGTCAGTTTGGGGTGTGTTTTGATGAAGAAAGTTAAGGTTATAGCCTAGGCCTCTAGACATCTTAAGCCCCATAAAATGAATTACCCTACCCATGATCTTGAGCTAGCAACTATTGTGTTTGCCTTAAAGATTCGGAGGCACTATTTGTATGGGGTACATATTGATGTGTTCACAGGTTACAAAACCTTGCAGTGTGTGTTTTCACATAAAGATATAAATTTGCATCAGAGAAGATAGTTAGAATTTTTGAAAGATTACTATATGAATATTTTGTATCACCAGGGAATGGCCAATGTAGTGGCAGATGCCCTAATTAGATTGTCTATAGGTAGTATTGCTCATGTTGAGGATGATAGGAGAAAGTTAGTTAGGGAAGTTTGTTAGTTTTCTAGATTAGGTGTTCATTTGGTTTATTCAGCTGAGGGTAGTGTATGGGTTTTGAATAGTTTGGAATCTTCTTTGGTTGCCAAAGTGAGAAAAGTAAGATAGAGATCCTAGTCTGGTGAAGCTAAAGGAGTCAGTCAGAGATCAGAAAGTAGAGGTTTTCTCCCAAGGGGGAGATGGTGTCTTGTGTTGTAAGGGTAGGTTGTGCGTGCCATGTGTTGATGAGTTGAGATAGCGAATTCTTGTAGAGGCGCATGGTTCATGTTAATCAATTCATCTAGGGGCCATGAAGATGTACCTTGATTTGTGGGAAATCTATTGGTGGAGTGGAATAAAAAGGGATATTTCAAAGTCTTAAGCTAAGTGCTCCACTTGTCAATGGGTTATGATTAAACATTAAAATCCTAATGGGTCTATGCAGGAATTTAGTATTCCCACTTGGAAGGGGGAGGAAGTGAACATAAACTTTGTGATAGGTTTTCCTCGTACTCATTGCCAATATGATTCAATTTGTATCATCGTGGATAGGATAATCAAATCATCTTATTCTTACCAGTCCATACTTCTTATTTCAGCTGAGGACTATGCCACGCTCTACCTTAGAGAGTTGGTTAGGTTGCACGGTGTTCCATACTCTATCATCTTAGATAGAGGTACTCAGTTACCTCTCACTTTTGGATAGCTTTTTAGAAGGGCCTTGGTATTAAATTTTACCTCAGTTCAGTCTTTTACCCTCAGACAGATGGTCAGGCAGAGAGGACCATTTAGACCCTTAAGGATATGTTGAGAGCATATGTCGTTGACTTTAAAGGAAATTGGAATGACCACTTTCCTTTGATTGAATTTGCATATAATAACAACTATTATTCTAGTATTCAGATGGCTTCGTTTGAGACTCTATATAGAGGGAGATATAGATCTTTGATTGGTTGGTTTGAGGTAGGAGAAACCGCTTTGATAGGGCCTGATTTGGTGTTTGATGCTCTGGAGATAGTTTGTCGACAGAAATCTTATGCTGATGTGAGGATAAAGGATCTTAAGTTTGAGATTAGATTGGTGATTTTGTATATCTAAAAATCTCACCTATGAAGGGGCTAAAGAAGTTTTGTAAGAAAGGGAAGCTTAGTTCCCAATATGTTGGCCCTTACAGAATTATTAGTCATTTTGGAAAGGTGGCTTATGAGTTTGAGTTCCCTACAGACTTACCATCAGTGCGCCCAGTATTCCATATCTCTTTGTTGAAGAAGTGTATTGGTGACCTAGCTGTAGTTGTTCCTTTATAAAGCATAGATGTTCAAAACAACCTTTCTTACAAAGAGATTCTAGTCGAGATTCTTGATCTCAAGATTTGTAGACTAAGGAACAAAGAAATTCCCCTAGTCAAGATTCTTTGGAAAAATCAGTCCGTTGTGGGAGCCACTTGGGATGAAGAATCAGATATGTTGACCAACTATCTCATCTTTTCTCTACAAACTTAGATTCATCTTAAGATAACAATCTTATTAGAATTTCACTTTTCTATGCTCAGTTTAAGCTACATATCATTCTCATGTCAGTCATGCATTCGCAAAACTAGTTCGGTCAGGTGTCATGTTTCAAACTTAGTCATGTAAGCATGTTTTCATCACATAATTGCAATTCCTCAATGCTTTTAGCATATCCAGTGTCATTCAAGGACTAATGATCCCAAGGGGGAGATATTGTAATAGCCCAAAAATCTAAACCAACATTAGAGCCATGTTTAAAGCTCTTGAGAAATAAACTATACTTCTTTTGTAGATTTATGAGTGAGGTTGATGTATATTAAGGCCTGAAATAACTCCCATCTATTAGACGAATCAAAATATCTCTTACCAGTTTAGTTTTTGAGAGGAATGTTAATATAGTCAACTTTAAATGAGCTTATCTTTTTTTTTCTACAAAGAATTTTCCAGATCAATTACCCAACAAATTGTAGGAAATTTAATCAACTTTCCAATGATACCAATTTTTCCCAAATCCAATACTTGGGTGAGAAGTTATGTAACTTTTAGTGTAAGACAGTAGCCCAACATGATAAAGCCGCATCGTGGTGAAGGCCAAAATCATGTTCTCCCTTTTTCAGTGGAGCACCACGATAATGCCGCATCGTACCAAGGGTCAAATTCACGTTCAGTGGGGCACCGCGATGGCACCGCGTCATGCCAAGGTGCTAAAATGGGATTGTTCATTTCTAGTGGCACAACGCAATAGCACCACATCGCGCCATTGGGCAAATTGGGGATTATCATTTTTCAGTGGTGCAACGCGATAGCACCGCATCCCGCAAGAGCAAAAAATTGGGATTTCCAGTTCTAGTTCTGAGTTTTAATTCCCAAGGATAGTTTGGTCTTTTCCTATAGACCTGAAACTGTGTAAACAAAGGATTTAACCTATTGTATGCTTATTATATTGATTTTTCATCAAATTGCTCTCCAAGAAAACCCTAGGTTTCAACATTCAACTCCAAAAAAACTCTAAAATTCACCATTCATTTTCCAAGCTAATTTAAATTCAAGATTCCTAATTCAAGAACTTTCAAGAATTCTTCAAATAAGGTATGTTAAATTTTCATCCATGGGTCCCTTCTACCCATGGAGTCCAAGAATCTAATTTCAAATTCAAAGTTGTGATTTTTACAAGTTATTGTGATTTAAAACATAAATCCCCATGAATCTTGATTCTATACCATGTTTACTTGAAATTATTGTTGTTATTAAACCCCACACATTTGAATAATGTTATTTGATAATATAGGTCATAATTAGTGATATTGATGTTGAAATCATGCTATTACTACAAGCTTTAAACTATTCCCATGCTTAGCTTAAACAATGAATATCAAATATTTGGTGAATGCCTATAAAAATGAATTTTGAATAAATGCTTTTATGTTATATCCCCAAAGTTACAGTACTATTTTGCTATTATTGCTATCAATTCCTAGGGGTTATGAATACCCCAAAACATAGTTGTTTACTTAGTCTCAGTTTCTTCAGAATAGTTTCAGATATGTTATGAGCATTATCATTTCAGTCAGTTATCAAAATCAGTTGAAGTTAGAATAGTTTGGTATTCGAGTCAGTTCAGTTGGGAGTAGGATTTAGCACCGAGCGAGTGCAGGGATGGCTGCTTTCCTGTCAGTTAGGCAGAGACATTAGTAGCAGTCCTTGTACTCCAGAACTGCGTATCCAATGTAGGATTTGAGGACTCACCCATCAGCTCAGGCTTAACTACCTCTAGGGGTCACCCCTCAGTTTAGGCTTAACACCTTAGTCCTTCAGGATAGCACTTCAGTGGATCCACACGGCCAGTTTTAGTACCCGTGGTACAGTATTGACACCCTTCCAACTAGGGTAATAGGTTGGACCCCAAAAATTGCTCATTGAGGCATGTCGATTAGATGATAGCTCCCACAGTCTCAGTCCAGTAATCAATTTATTAATCCAATTTCAGTTTTACTTTATTATAGCATACATATATAAGTTATTAGTTATCAGATTTTTGAATTTCAGTTTACAGATTATATTCAAAACATGTTTTATGCTTGGTCATGCATTCCCAGTATTTACAGATTTCATGCATTCTATTTAGTACTTCATGTTATTCAATTAGTCAGTTATTAATCCTATATATGAAACCATGCATATCAACCTACCTCATTTAGCATACCAGTATAGTTAAAGTACTGATCGCATACTTGTTTCATACGCTATGATGTAGAATATCTCCTGAATTATGCATAGACATTCCAAATTAATAGAGGTAGTAGTGCCGAGACCTCATATTTCAAGGATAGGCTATATTTATTTTCATGCTTTCAGTTCAGTAGTTCATCAGAGTTAGTTGGGGGTTTTTCCAATCAGTTCCACAGTCAGTCAGTAGAGGCTTTTCAGACTAGTATAGATAATTAGTCAGTATTCAATTTTTCAATTGGAATTGTCAGTCCCTTTATCAGTATTTTTAGTATTGTATTACAGACTTTACTAAAACTATGATTTAAAACCTTATGGCATTATATCTATTTTTTTCTACAGATGATCTTCTATTATCAATTTTATTCAGTGCTTGCAGCAGGTACTAGCTCATGGGTTTGCTTGTGGTCTCTTAGGACTGTAAGAACTGTGTGGCACCCAAGGTGTAATCTCAAGACATTATACTAATATTACATCAAAATCCACCATATCTAATTCAAATGAGTCAACCAAAGTTTCTTTACCACTAACAGATACCACACACCCCCTATAGACTCTTCTAGTAATCACAGAGTCACCTACCTGGGTAGAAATAGAAAAATGGTCTAAAACATACTCTGGAACAAAACCCAAATATACAGCCATAAATGGGGTCATATAAGAGAGTGTAGACCTCAAATTAAGTAAATAGTACACATCATGAGAAAAGAGTTTCAACATACCAGTTATAATATCAGGCGATGCCTAGAACTTCTGTCGAGTAGTAAGAGCATAAAGACAGTTTCAACTAATTACCAAACTAGATGATACACCCTTTGGTGCTAGAGTTGAAGAAGATGCAACATGAATCTTATTTTCCTTGGTATTGGGCATGGGCAGTGTCGATATTAGTGTCAAACTTGGTATTGGTATTGACATTAAGGATTAGCACCTATTGGATATTTTGTTCTGATTGGTTGGTTATGGCTTTAGAATTCATGTTGGAAATTTATCCAACCTAGGGTGTAGCAAAATTATGATTGGTTATTGGGGCTGATGTTAGATCTTGGTTAGACTTGAGGAGGACCCTCAAGGTTTTCGAGATAACACAGAGAAGATCTTATGTGTTATGCATGATAGTACTATGGAGGTCTTGGAGTTTGCTGCCTACCAGCTAAAGGATATGGTATACCAGTGGTATAAGGAATGGGATCAGTCAAGGGGTGATGATGCTGAGTCAGCTCTGTGGAAAGTTTTTTCTAATGCATTCCTAGCCCTCTTCTTGTCTCAAGATCTGAGGAAAGCAAAGATGGAAGAGTTTGTTAAATCGAAGAAAGGCAAGATGTCCATCAATGAGTATGCCTTGAAGTTTTATCAGCTACCTCAGTACGCTGAAAAGTTAGTTTTTAGCATAAGGTCTAGAATGAGAAATTTTAGTTTTGAGTTGTCCAAAGACTTGATATTAGAGAATAAGGTTTCCTTGTAAAACAAGGACATAGATAACTCCAAGTTGATTATGTACATATAGCAGGTTGAGAAAGAGAAAAAAAGCAGGTTGAGAAAGAGAAAAAAAAGCAGGTTGAGATAGGGGGAGGTAGAGAAAGAGTTTTAGATTTTTCTGAGCAGGGTGGTGGCTAATATTAGAGTGGTAGGGATAGTGGAAATTAGCCCAAGAAGAAGTGGAACAATTCTGGGTCTTACTCGATGTATAGTGCTCCCTATACAAAGTCATCGGGAGATAGATATTTCTATAATGGCGATACCTTTAGGGAACAAGGTGCCCAATCTCAGGGGAGTGAGGCCTAGTAAGCTTTATTATATTCTTATTGTAGATTTTATGGTCAGTTGCATCAGGGCTATTATGATGAAGGAAAGAATAAGGGCATTAATTACGGTGGACGAGTACATGTGGTTAGCAGCTATCCAGTGTCTAAGGTTTCTTTAGGGGAAAACTAGGTTCTATTTTCCTATTCATTAGCTCCGGTACCAAAGGGTGCACCATCTAGTTTTGGCACTAGTAGGAACCATCTCCATGCTCTCACTACCCACCAGGAGTTTAAGGCATCTCCTGATATTGTGACATATATATTGAAACTCTTTTCTCGTGATATTTACTATTTACTTTATCTGGCGTCCACTCTCTCTTATGTGACCCTATTTGTGGCTGTGTATTTTGGTTTCAGTCCTAAGTATATTTCAGACCCTTTTTCTATTTCTACCTTAGTGGGTAACTCTATGGTAGTTAAAAGAGTCTATTGGGGTTGTGTGGTATCTTTTGGTGGTCAGGAGACTTTAGTTGATCTGTTAGAATTAGACATGGTTGAATTCAATATCATATTAGGGATAGATTGGTTGCACTCAGCCTATGCTTCTCTAGTGTGTCAGACCTATAAGTTCATCTTTAAATTCCCTAATAAGCTGGTTATTAAGTGGTAGGGTGGTTCCCTATTTTCTAAGGGGAGATTTATATTATACTTTAGAGCTCAGAGATTAATCTCCATTGGGTGTCTCTATAATTTGGTCAGGGTTAAAGATTCAAACTCGAAGGATCCTTCTTTGCATCCTGTCGTAGTGGTGAATGGATTTCTTGAAGTCTTCCCTGATGACCTTCCAGGTGTCCCTCTTGATAGGGAGATTGAGTTTTGGATTGATCTTATTCTGAAGAGTCATCCAATTTCTGTTCCCCATATAGAATAGCTCTAGCTGAGTTAAAGGAGCTTAAGGTGCAACTAAAGGATCTTTTAGACAAGGGTTTCATCCTTTTAATGTGTCCCAGTGGGGTGCACTGATGTTATTCGAGTGTAAGAACGATGATTTCCTTCAAATGTGTATTGATTACCGATAGTTGAATAAGGTGACAATAAATAATAAGTACCATCTTCAAAGGATACATGATTTATTTGACTAGTTTTAGGGTGCTAAGTTTTTCACCAAGATTGATGTTTGACCTGTGTATTATCAGTTAAAGATTAGTAAGGCTGATATCCCTAAGACTGCTTCTCATACCCGGTATGGGCATTTTGAGTTTCAGGTTATGTCCTTTGGGTTGACCAATGCCTCGATGGCATTCATAGATTTGATGAATAAAGTCTTCCCTCAGTTTTTTAGATTCATTCATCATTGTGCCAATTACCTCCATATTGTATTACAAACCCTGAAAGATCAGTTGTTGTACGCCAAGTTTTCAAAAATATAAATTTTAGTTGAACACTGTCACTTTTCTAGGTCATGTCATTTCTATTTAAGGGATCATGGCAAATCTGTAGAAATTTATGGTGGTGAAGAAATGGCCAAGACCCACAAATCCAATTGATATTCAATGCTTCTTGGGTTTAGCTAGCTACTATATAAGGTTTGTGGAGAGTTTTTTTAACTATAGCTTCCCCGTTGACTAGGTTAACTCAAAAAAAGGAGAAATCTTATGGCCAGATGCTTGCGATGGTAGTTCTTAAAAGATGAAGAATAAGCTAACTTCTACTCCGATCTTGAATTTTCCTAAAGCACTAATGAATTTGTGGTCTATCGTAATGCATTCTATGTGGGGCTTCATTGCTTATTGATGAAGCATGGTAGGGTGATATCTTATGCCTCTAGAAAGTTGAAGGTGCAAGACAGGAACTATACAACTCATGACTTGGAGTTGTTAGCGGTGGTGTTCATGTTGAGGATCTAACAATACTATTTGTATGGAGTGCGTGTGGATATCTTTTATGAAAAAAAGAGCCTGCAAAATGTGTTTACTTAGAAAGATCTTAGCCTCAAGCAAAGGAGATGGCTTGAGCTTCTTAAGGATTATGACATGAGTCTTCACACCATCTAGGTAAAGCTAATGTGGTTGCTGATACTCTTAGCAGGTAGTCTATGAGGAGTCTAGCTCATGTGGAAAAAGAGAAGTAGGAGTTGGTGAAGGATATTCACCATTTGGCTAACCTTGGGGTTCGCCTCTTAGACTCTGAGAATGGTGGTGTATTTGTACAGGAGGTGTTGTAGTCATATCTTAATGCTGAAATCAAGGAGATACAACTATTAGATCCTGTCTTGATGAGGATAAAGGGTGATATAGGTGGGTAAAAAGTGATGGCCTTTGATTTTATTGGTGATGGTACCTTATGGTATTAAGGAAGGTTATGTGTTCCTGATATAGATAGTTTACAAGTAAAGATCTTAGTTGAGATGCATGAGTCGCGTTATGATATTCATCCCGATTCGATGAAAATGTATCATGGCCTTAAGAAGATGTATTGGTGGAATAATATGAAGTGGGATGTGTCTAGTTTTATGGCTATGTGCATGGTGTGACAAAAATTGAAAGTTGAGCACATAAGGCCCAGAGGATTGTATCAAGAAATCAAGCATCTTGTATGGAAATAGGAAGTAATGAACATAAATTTTGTTACCGGTATTCCTCGGTCTCAAAATCAATTTGATTTGGTTTGGGTCATCGTGGATAGGATGACAAAGTTAGCTCACTTTTTGACAGTGAGGACTAATTTTTTGGCTGAGGACTATGCATGGTTATACCTCCAAGAAATTGTGAAGTTGCATGGGGTACTTATCTATATTATCATGGATCGTGGCACGTAGCTTTCATCTCACTTTTGGTGATTGTTTTAGAAAGTTTTAGGAACCAAGGTGAGTCTTGGTACTGCTTTTAACCTACAGTCAGATGGGCAAGCAAAAAGGACTATTCATATATTAAAGGATATGCTTTGAGCATGCATAATTGGCTGTGGTCGTAGTTGGGTTGAGCACTTACCCCTTATAGAGTTTTCTTATAATAATAACTACCATTCTAGCATTAGGATGGCTCTGTTTGAAGACTTTTATGATAAGAGGTGTAGGTCTATTGGGTAGTTTGAGGTTGAAGAGGTGAATTTATTTGGCTCAAACTTGGTTAACCAGACCATGGAGAAAGTGAAGGCAATTTAGGATAGGCTTAAAGTAGCCCAAAGGAAGTTAGAGTTTGAGGTAGAGGTTAAAGTGTTCTTGAAGGTATCTCCTATGAAGGGAGTAATGCAGTTTGGTAAAAAAGGGAAGCTCATTCCCCGATATGTTGGTTCGTATTTGGTTTTGAGAAGGGTTGGCAATGTTGCATATGAGTTGGAGTTGCCTTCAAGTTTGAGCTCCATTCACCTGGTATTCTATGTTTTCATGTCGAGGAAATGTATGCATGATTTGTTGTAAATTGTTCCTATCAAGGATATTGGTATTTCAGATTCCCCATCTTTTGAGGAGGTTCCAGTAGAGATCTTGAATAGGAAGGTTTATCCGTCGCGAACCAATGATGTATCCTAAATAAAGGTTCTATGGAGGAACTATAAGGTGGAAGAGGCTACATGAAAAGCTGAAAATGACATGAAGTTTAAGTACCCATTTCTACTCCCCATTCCAAAAAATCATGCTTGAGGCATGTGTTGTTCTTAACATCTTTGTTTGATATGTTTGTTAAAGGTAGATTGAAAAAAATTTCCATTGTATCATTATTTTCTAACTTAGTTAAAGGTAAGAGTAGGGAAGTGTGGGATCTAAATTGTGCTTGTACTGCCTTGTTCCATCATTCGAGGATGAATGATCTAAGTGGGGTAGAATTGAAACACCCTGGGTTTCGGCCCCTGGAAATTTCCTGAGCTTTGAGCTCATTGTCCTAGTGACAACTCACCATATGAGTTGTATGGTATGGGTATGGGTCAGGTGACCTTAGCTGTAAGAAGTCCACTGGATGGAGGTTGGGTTTCTGTTGTGGCTACGACTTGGTAGTACGGGTCATTAGTGGTGGTGTCGGGTCATTAGAACGATCCTTTATCAAATCAAAAACTTAGTAACTTGTCTTGGATATGAGTACGAGTGGCTCACTAAGAGCCATGAGGATAAGTTACAAGTAGTTCGAAGAAGTCGTATGTTGTCTAGTGTCTAATCCTTTGGGTTCTGTCTTGGATATGACTGGACCATACGATTCATATAGTATGGTCACGAGTGGATCAGGGAGTCGTATGGTGGATAGTGTACAGGTGTCCAACTCACTATCTTAGTGACGATTACATGAGACGAGTCATATGTTATGATCACGAGTCATGGGATCAACTTGTAACCACCTACGGTATTATAACAGTTTTAAGTTGGGGGCATTTTGGACATTTCCCTTTTTTAACTCCCTTTGATACCACAACATAAAACACCTTTTGTGATTTCATTAACCTATTATTCTCAAACACTCTTAAAATCTCTCTCAAACTCTCTATTCAAGTAAGAGGCTAGGATTACTTCAAGACAATCAATTAGGGGCTTTCCAGAGTGATTCTCTTTATCTACCGTGGTATCTAAGGCATGTTACTCCTCCCTCATTGTTATTTTACTAAGAGCATGTGTTTTAATTTATGATTTTCATATTATTGTTATGGTTTGAACTAATGGTTGGGCGTTTAGTGATGTTCATGGTTTAATTTTGTTTTCTTTCATGCTTTTAGTATGATTTTGACAATGCATGTTAATGGTAAATAGATTTCGGGGTATTATGGATTCCCCAAATTACTTGGTTATAGTTTTGGAACTTATAAGCCCTCAACCTGTTTGTGAAAATACCAATGAGAATGATTTTGTCACATTGTATGACTACTTTTGATATCTTTGCATTGCATAAATGGTAATGGAACCTAAATTGGTCTGGTTGATTTTAAATGATTTGGAAAGGCCTTGGTAGCCATGTTTTTGGTTTAATTGGAAACTTTGGATTCAACTCGGTTTAATGGTTTTTGTATGGCATAGAAGGATAGACTTGCAAGCTCTAATTTTGGTATGACTATACCAACGGTTAATGCCTAAACAGAAGATTCCTTGGTAAATGGTTGTTATGTGTAATTGGTTTTAACATTGTCTTAAAGGGGGTTGTGTTAGCAAAGCCTTGGAAGGTAGAGGTCCCGGGGTAACAAATACTAGAAACTCAGGTTTACCGATGTGAGGGTTGGTCATGGTGGCCATGTGCATGATGTCACACATATATTTTAGGAGATGGACTAGTCATCTCAGGTTTTCTCCGGTTCATACAGCTAACACGCACTGGCTCCCCTTAAGTAGGGGGAGCTGAACCCATAGATCTTGTTAGCGGACATTTATAATGGTAGAGCTACACAACCCAAGTTAAGGTCTTAAATGTATGCTAAACCCGATTTGCTATCCCGATACGGTATATATGTATATGTATATGTGTGATTGCATATGGTTAATTGATTTGTGTTTCGAATAATGACATTATTTTATATTTATCCCTGAGTACATGCTAGCATTCACTCCGCTAACTGTCTTCTGATGTTGTATCCCCACACGATGCAGGAATTAGTTCTACTACTATTCCTCATTCCCAGTGACTTGGATTCAAGGACAACTTTGAGTCAGGTTGAAGTGGTGAGCTTGCATAATCTGGAGGACTCCATTTCATGCTATGGGCTTGTTTTCATTATTTTGTTTCTTGGATTTTGGTTTTGTCTATGGTCGGGGGCATGTCCCGACCAGATGTTACTTTATTTTAGTTAAAGGCTTTGTTGGACTACTACAGACATGGCAGTGTCGATATTAGTGTGAGCCTTGACATTGGTATTGGTATTGGGGGTTGGCACCAGTAAGATATTTGGTTGTGATTGGTTGGTTATGGTTTTAGATTTCATTAGTCTTTAAACTATTATTGTTTTATCTTGTTATATGTTTTGAATTCATCTTAATTAGGGTGCAGGGCAATTATGGTTGGGTATTGGGGATGGTCTTTGGTTTTTGTTGGACTTGTGATGCCCGACATGACTAGGCCTTGGTTGGGGTGGTGTAACATCCTCAAATTCAGTACTCTAGAATGTTGAGGTTTCATCTTAAGAAATTTGGTTAGGAAATCATATTCAATACCAGTCATCACAGAATTCAAAACGAAATGAGGAAAAACATCAATCCCTGAAGCTGCATCCATCCAAGGAGCCATAGAAATAGTAGGATAAACACCTGGATCCTGAACAATGACACCGTAGTAGTGTCTCTAGTACCAGCCAACCTGCCCAGAAAATCTAACACCTATTGAACAAACTTAGCAGTCATGAGATGTAAGGCTGCAACCCTAACTTATGCAGCCACCTCAGGCTCCATTACATACTTCTCAACTGCTTCCATCTCCTTCAAATGATCCTAAGGTAGGGGAGGGGATGCTGAAACTTCATAAACCTGACTTGTAGCTTCTTGATCTCAAACCTTGAAGTGTGTAGCTCATCCCCTTCCTCTCCCACATCTCCCTCTCATTTGTCCTATTTCCCTTACAATTGGATCTACAGCTGGAGCGACCAGTGTGGGGGATGGTGCTCTGGTTCTGTTTGATCTAGTAGGCACTATCAGTGAATAAAAGAGTGACAAAAATTAGATACCAATTGGAATTAATTTATAACACAAAAGAAGCAAGAATGACAATTTTCCTAAAGTCATAGTCTCCCAAAGAAATGAAGAAACTTATCAGTATGATCTGTGAAACACTATTGGACCCATTTTGGTACAACGAGATCAACGCACCTAGTCTTTGATACCAACTTTGTCATAACCTAAAAAGATGTGAGTTGAACACACCTCATTCTTTGATGGGTGAACTAGTATCCCTAGAAGCATAAATAAATACTTAGGGAAAATAAGAAAACTATCCCATTAATAGTTCAAGGATTAGCCAGTTTAACAATAACGAAATACAAAATACAGTAATAACCCTAAAATATCCCTAGGATCCAAAAATTGGTGTACTAAAGTATACAAAGGAAGTAAAGAAGGAGATAAAATTCCAAAATTAAAGAAAAGCGCATAAATCCAAACAAAGGACAATATCATAAAATAAGGATTCCGTGGTAGCCCAAATATGCTACTCGCCCCTAATATCTAGCTCACATGTTAATATCATAAGTGAGGTCTTGCAGGAAGCACCAGAATATGTGCTGCACTAAATAAAAGTTAGAATAGGTATAGTATTAGCACACAAGATAAACAGTGTACTAGTAGTGTCATTTCACTAACCCGTGATGATAATATGAACACTTAAATCAAAATATAGTACAACAAGTTAATCCATGATCATTCTAACCTACACCTAGCACAACAAGTATCAAATATGTAGGTTAGATTTCAAGCAACAAGTCAAGCATTTACAACCAAGTGAAATTCAGTCAAGCAAAGTTAAGACAAATTAAGCAATTATCAAACATATGACTACATCCCCTAGTTCCTTCATGGAACCTTCAAACTCACCCGAACCTCGTACATACATGCTATGGGTATCATAACCACTATGGGAAAAATTTTGTACATATACCAAAATGTCAGACACGAGTGTCTTCCAACCTTATTCCACCAATAAGCCTCGAGAATGTCCTAAATATCACAACATTGTACATTTAACAATAAGATAGGCCAAAATTATACAAAAGATAAATTTATTTGAACTGGACATACCAAACAACATGCACTAACAAACTATACTAATAAGTAGTTAATATGCACATATATTACAAATTAGATTAAACTACAATACCATCACCTAGCTCAATCCAAGATTGCACAACTCAATTAAGTTTGAGCTTTGCCTTTCTATGCAGCTTCTACTTGATCTCGATCTAGAAATATAAACAAATACATAATTAATAAAATGACATATTATGTTGGGGATTATAACTCATACCCAACCTCTAAGAAAATTTTAATGATCATTCCCCCTCCGTTCTATGATTTTTACCATAATCACCTAAAACTACCAATTCTATGAATAAATAAGTGAACTAATGATATGCAAAGGTAATTTAATGATCATTAAACAATATCCATCAATTTTATACTTGAATTACTCCTTTGCACTAGACAATCAAATAAAATCATCCCTTAACCCTCCTTGAACTATGTAAATGAGCAATTTTTAAGGCTAGATTATTAATTTTCTTGTTAACAAGGATACAATCCTTACCCTGATGAAGCAAAATGATGGCTAACTAGTGATTTTTCCCAAAATCACCTCTTTCTTGCCACAAAATGTATTTTAAGAAAATAAACAATTTTTGAGGATTTCAAAAATAAAACAACAATTTTCTTCACTATAGAGACACAAGTCGGTATAACAACATATCTATCACGATACATGTTGCTATTGCAGCTTTTGACTGCATTGACTATGCACTATTGTAGAATTTTCTATATTTTTAGGCATGCCTCTATAGATATATGGGAGAAGTAAAATTCCTTGTGTCCCCCAAAACTTCATTTGTTCATAACACTCCTTAGTTTCAAGACATCCCAAATAGTACCCTGTATGCTAAGATTAATTTTGGGAGTTCTACCTACCCAGATTAAATTATATAAAAATCTATGGGTTTCTTATCATCTTAGTTAACAAAAGATCAACTAAAAAATCACCACACTTACACAATTCATTCTGTGATTTCCCTAGGCCATACCTTGCTTAGATTTTGTCCAAAACTACCCTAGCTTGAAATTTATAACCTTAATTTGCAAAGAATTTTAGTATAAATTTTAAATGAGAGACTTATACGTGACTAACAAAAGGGTAATTACATAACCTTAGATTACCTAGATGTCAATAATCTATAGGAATACCAAAGAATGCGAATCCAACCTGGTGCTAAGATCACAAATATGTTATTTCTCGAAAATCCATTGGTTTGCACCTTTTTTGCCTACTCCATAGTTCCAAGATGTGGGAGGAAAATGAAAGGATTTTTGGAGCTCTCCCATTTTGTTTGTTTTAACTTATTGAGTGAAGAATATTAAAACTCGCTTATGTGGGGTTCTGGTCTACATCATGTTGCTATAGCAGGAGGTATCGCTAAAGATATTCCACTATAGCAATGCCGCTAAAACAGAATAATTCTCACTATAGTGTGATGATGTCAACCCAACTAATACTTCTTAATTTTTAAAAATTTTGGCTTGCATATCCCCATATAAGTTGGCAAATATAATCCTGATAATCCTGTATCGCGTACCTATATTAAGATGTTCCCCAGTAATGATGGACTAGGTCATTACAATATGTACCAACTTACCCTACGTTCATCCTTAAATAGTTATAAAGATGATCAACTCGAGTCTAAATTTGAACCTAGCACCCTTCCCATGAAATCAAAGGTTACAATTTTTCGATTCCCAAACCCTAAATATTTACATTGATTAAAAGATAAACTTACAAAAATACGAACATCCAAAATGTCTAGTTACTAAAATTTTAGTACTGACATCTCATTACCCATCTAACTGATAGAGCTTTTCATGCTCATACATGGCATGAAATAAGGAACCCATTATTTGAGTACCCAAGGTACCTAGGCCTTGTCAAATTATTAAAATAGGACAGGGTACTAAAAATTTCAAAACCTAAAACTTTTATGGGGCTTGAGATGGGACAACACTATAGCGACATCTAACTTCTATAGCGACACATATTTCTGTAGTGACTTCAAATAATTAAAAAAGGAATGGAATGAGTTCTTTACTCATTTTCTTCTCTTGATAAAAATATCCTCGCTCTTTTCTCCTGATCATCCACTCTTATCATCGAAACAAAATAACACTCAACCCCCTATACTCTATTACTTTATCTCATGATTTATATCATTAAGGCTTGAATTCTATCGAATAAAATGGCTTTAAGGAGTTTTATTAATTTTATTTTTGGGCTTGGTTGGGTCAAAAATTTTGAAGCATGGGTTCTTCACTTATGTTTACAGTGCTTCTATTGGATTCTATGAGTAAGAAACTTAGATTTTATGGGTAAAATGAGCCTACAATAGAAGAGAATGTGAAGGGTTCTTCTTGGGATAAATTTACAATTTAGGCATACTTTAGGAATTATCATGCCCAAATTTGTGTAAAATAGTTCTAGGATACTTTTGGAAGACTGACCTAAAGCCGAAACTGAAAATGGGAGTTTTTGAGTCAAAGGGTACCATTGTTTCAGCTTTTATGTGTTGGGGAAAATGAAGGTCGCTATAGCGACCTTGTCACTATAGCAGGGAAAGTCTCGCTATGACGATGTCATAATAGCAACATGCCTATAGTTATAGTCGGAGGCTATAGGCATTAGCCTCCCAACTAAAAAATTAGATTTTGCCAAGTCTAATTCAGTTCTTTTCTTGATGTTTTATTATTTTTGATGGGTCCTTTTTACCAAAATTTGTAGGTCTATCATCTTCAATGGTTGAAAACCAAGAGAACACCCCCGCCTATGATATATTTCCCAGTAAAGCTAGTTGGGAATGACATCATGACTATAGGTTGACCAGGCATTGTTATGAGTGGGGATTTGACATAAGAGGGATGGAAGATAAAGCGCCAAAACTCTACAACCAATTTTAGGAGTTCACCTGGAGCCCACTAGTGATAGCTACATCTAGTAGGGTGTAGGATTGGGTCAAGAAGTTTTATGCTATACTTCCTATCATGCTTTAGGATTCCCTCAACCCCACTTCCATATCTGGGGGTGGATGTCCCGATATCTATTAATACTATCAATGATATGCTTGTGGTTCCACAAGTATTTGGCCATGGAACAGTACATAACTATGATATTTCTGTGGGACACTTTAGTTCCCAAGCAGTTCAGAGAACTTGCTTACTAAGACTTCATCAAGGTTTCCTAAGAGTTGGCCTCTAGTTTTTTCTTTCCACTTTGAACTTATGAATTTCACCCCTAATTGTTTTTCTAATTTCCCATTATGCTTATGGGGTGGTGGTATAAAAATAAATGACCCAAGCAATAGATGAGGCATGTATTACTTCTTGTCCCTTGCGCGAGGAATGTAATTCTTTGTTTCTAGCTCAAAAAATTCAAGAATATTAACATATATTTCCTCTTCCTTTCACTCTTCTTCAAGCTTGGATGGCACAATCAATATATTACTATACAAGCATATATGGAAAAAATTCTTTAATTAAGGTCCAATACACCCTAACTCAGAAATTGCAGTCTTATTTACACCCCAACATAACTCTAATATGCTCTTCTTAATAGTTACACTATCTATAAGAGTATGAGAAATTATTGACTCTTCCAATTTTAGCTCCTCAAGTTGGCTTTTCAGTTTTTTTGTCCCACACCACGCATAACTAAGTTATTAGGCATTATATGTAGCAACATTTGCATTCAACTCTACTTGTAAGTGGTGAGTATCCAAGACAAACTTATGAATCTTTTGAATAAGATCAAGACTTTTGTTTGCAACATGGGTCAATGTTTCCATTTCGCTCTCTTTGTGTTCCCATGCTATATCTACCACACTCTTGTAATACCACACCATATCAAAAATCTAAGGATCAATAATAAGTATGTCTTCATCACTCCACACTTGCTCTGGCTGAGGTGTTATATGAAAATGAGTAGGAATACACTAGCATATACCCAATGAAGAATAGGAAAGAAAAACCTGACAACCTCAATAATTCCAATTAGTCAATCTACAACTATATTCCATGGTAACATCACCAAAATATTGATGTAGCCCAAACTATATCTCCGACTGATAGATAAAGTAATCATAATTAAAATATAGTAACCCAGCTAGGTTGGGGTCGATTCCATAAGGAATATTATAAATAATTCTCATACTTATTGAATTACCATGCAATGTAGAAAAGTAAAAGAAGTACTTGTATTTATTAATAGGAAGTAACAAAAATTGGATGTTTTTGGTTGTAAACAATCTAAGACAAGAACTAGGCTTGTATTACCCCTACCTTCTATCTCAATAGATTTATCATGCACTGTTGAGTTATTCCAATACCTAGCTTACAGAATTTGATAAGTTATGTACAATCAATTGTCTTGGGGACTCATTGATAGATTTTACCTTTTACTTTTTGAGTCTTAGGGTGTCAGCTTATGAACCCTTATCCTAGCTCCCAGTTTAGCTATTACCTTTTAAGTATCATATTATTTAATGAAATTTAATCATATTAAGTAGTTTTTAAAACACCTAGGCTTTGAACCATTGAAAAATTTCTTCATTTAATATCACTGGGTAGGTACGACTAGGGGTATGAGTCGTACCCCTTAGATAAGAGTTGTATCCTCCTTCACTTCCCATCTCGTATGCTAGGTAGTGTGGTGAGGGTTACTCATTATCCTAGGGATGAGTGAACCTCCAACCAATCATACCTCAAGGTACTATTCATACCAAGACCAATCATATGGAGTGAGGTCTTGACTTAAAGTGGACTATTTTTAGTAGGGGTGAAGTGTATGAGCGATTGAATGAGTCATAGACTTTATATATGACTTAATAGTTGGTAGTTGTGCCCTAACCAGTATGGATAACCTAGGAGAATCCTAGGGTATAAATTAGGGTACTACACATACCTTAGGGTACGATTGATTCAAGTGAGTTGTACCCAACTTTGAGGTCAAATTTTTAGCTTTTAGTTGAGGACCATATGGTCATTTCCTTCTCCAAAAACTATAAGTTCCTTAACTATATAAGTGTATATGGACTCTAAAAAGAAAATTTTTGATGGATAAAACACCCTAAATACTCTCTCAAACTCAATTTGTGAAGGATTGGAGGCTAGGGTTCAAGGGTGTCCATCTAGGAGAAAATTGAAGTCAAGCTTCTTTGGTGAATCAAGTCTCCTAAGGCAAGTAACTTTTTCCCTTTATGAGAACTCTAAACCTATGTATTTACACTTGAATTAGCAAGTGTACATGGTGATTTTGAAATCAAATGAAAAGGGTTTTATTTACTAATGATGAATAATGTTGACTTTTTCTTTAACTTATGTTAATACTTGTTATTGATGATGATTTTCACATGTGGGTACTTGTTGTATATGGTTTAACATGTGAGTATTGAGTAACTCTAATCTTGATGATCTCTACCATGAAAATAGCCTTCGTAAAGGCATGCACACAAGGTGTTTGTGAAAATGTCTAGGTGAATTGTCTAGTTTTATGTTGGTGATATTTTGAACTAGGAACATGGCCCAATAAGTATGAATAGTTTTTAGATTATATTGTAAAGGTATTATGAGCCATGTATGGTGAAATTAATGACATGTTTGATTGATGGTTAATGAGGGGCTAAAGTTTCTAAACATGAATATGAACTTGAATTGTGTGTTGAACTAAAGTTTAGTGAGAATGTGTACTAAGATTGGTAATGATATGTAAATGGCTTGTGAATGTCTTGATGACCCTAAATTGGATTGTAGGATTAATTAAGTTTGGGCATTGGCCTATTAAAATGGTTGAGCAATAAAGGCTCCCATGAGGACTATGTGGTCATGTATACTCTAATCCATCATAAGTTTAGAGTCCCTTGCCCAATGTTTGGGCATAAGGTTAGAGTACCCTGCCTAAATAAATGTGTGTGTATGGTTAGAGTCCCTTATTTTAATAAATCTATATATAGTTAGAGTCTCATTCTTAATGAGTGTATACATGGTTAAAATCCTTCATCTAAGTAATATGTTAATGTGGTGGAAGTCCAATGCCTAATAAGAATCATTTGAATCTAAGTGTGGAAGGTTAGAGTCCTCTACTTTATATTTCATGATTGTGTGCTTTGAGAATGTTGTCAAGACTTGTTTAATTTTTTGGCATGTGATACACCTATATGTATGGATAAGGTCATGAATATTATGATATATTGACTTATTGTTGATTGATGATGCTATTTTATCCTTATCCTTAAGTTACATTCTAGCACTCCAACCGCTAACTATCTGTGAATGCTATGTCACTATGCGACATAGGGGCCAGAGCATTATCTCCTTTTCCTGTGCAGTGATTAGGTGATCAAAGAATTTTGTGTGTTGACTTTAGAGTGGTGAGCTTCCTTACTTCAGAAGACATTCATTCTTGGTCTCCTATCTATAGACTTAGTCTTATTTTAACTTGGTTTGGCTATTGTCAAGCGCTTATCCCAACATATACATTTCTAAACATCGGTTTGTATAGAGGTATTATGGATGACTGTGGACTTGGGTATATTTGATAGTTTGATCAATCTAATGAAGTTTTTAGACATGTTTAAGTTATAACTATTTGTATTTTTTATGCTATCTTACTATATAGTTGAGATTCACCCAACTCTTGTGATTGATATGATGATTAGGTTGGGTTATTAAGGCGACCTTCAGTTCATGTGAGTTTGAGATGCTAATACGACATGGACAATTTCAGGTCATGTCAAGTTGGTATCAGAGCCTAGGTTCATAGTCTATTGGGTGTACATAATACCGTATCAAGTAGAGTATATTTTATGGATTTGAAGTATGCCACACTTATAAAAGAGGGACTATGAGTAATTTTAGGAAATGTTTCACTTTCTTGTGTTTCAATCTCAAGCTATAGGGTCTAAGGTCTTGGATTTATTTGATTTTTATTTTCTATCTTTCAAATCATGCCTCCAAGGAGATCTAAGGTTCAAGAAAACACTTCTGGAGTTTAGACCCGGGCTAAGGCTGCAGCATCTGACCATCATCATATGGTTCCACTATCCCCACCAACCCCAACTATGAGACTGATCCTCTTATTCCATCACCTCAAGGGGATGCTACTAATACCAAGTTTTGTCATACTATCTACCTCTTGACTCAATTAGTAGCTTCTCAATCGTAGTGTGGTGCTCTAACTACTGTTTCTTTTAAGGACATAAGAATTATCCAATTCATGAGGTTGAGCCCTCCGATATTCTCAGGTATTAAGGTTGAGAAAGATCCTCAAGTATTTATCGATGAAATAGAGAAGATCTTCCAAATCATGTATGCTTTAGAGGTTGAGGCCGTTGAGTTTGCTTCCTACGAATTGAAAGAAGTAGCATACCAATATTACAAAGGGTGGGAGTTATCCAGAGGTGTTGATTCTATTCCCGCCATTTGGGAGGATTTTTCGAGAATTTCTTAGACAGCTTTTTTACTCAAGAGTTGAGGGAATCAAAAGTAGAAGAGTTTGTGAACTTAAAATAAGGAAAGATATTTTTTCAAGAGTATGCCCTGAAATTCATCAACTGTCAAGGTATACTCCGGAGATGGTTTCAAGCATGAGGTCTAGGATGCGTAAGTTCATTTTGAGATTGTCCCATAAATTATTCCTTGAGAGCAAAGCGGCCTTGTTTATAATAAACATAGATATTTCTAGGTTGATTTTGTATATGCAACAAATAAAAGAAGACAAAAAAAGCAAGTTGAGTTTAGTGAGAGGCAAGGAAAGAAATTTAGGCCTTCTAAACAAAGTGGTAGAAGAGATGGTGGAAAGTGTCCATGGAATAAGTGGGGGAGTTTGAGTTCATTCTCATCGGCTAGACTTTGCTCTCCTTACCTAAAGTTGTCAGGTGACCATTGGTCTAAGTTTAGTGGTGGGTTTCGGGCACAGGGTGCCCAATTCTAGGCTAGTGGTGCCTAATCGGCTCCACCTCACCCTCTTTGTAGATTCTATGGTCAGAGTCATCATGGTCAGTATGAGAAGAGGAGGAATAGATATTTTAGTTATGCTCAGATCGGGCACATACAGCGTAAGTGCCCCTCTCTACCAACTTCTTGGGCTAACAGGGCTCCTATTGCTACTCCATTTACTACCACACCAAAGGGTGCCATGTCTGCTTCTTTTTCTATTTTTGGTAATAAAATTGCTTTTATGCACTTGATACTCACTAAGATTCTGATACGTTTCTCAATGTTATCATGAGTAGGTTTGGACTTTTCTCCTGTGATGTATATTGTTTGCTTTATCTAGGGTCTACACTTTCTTATGTGAACACGTGTGTGGGTGTGTATTTTAATTGTGTTCCTGAGAGTCTATCAGTTCCTTTTTATGTTTCTACCCTAGTAGGAGACTCTATGATTATTAGAAGGGTCTACAGAGGGTGTATAGTATCTGTTGGTGGTAGAGATACTCTTGTGGACTAGGTAGAGTTGGACATGGTAGATTTTGATGTCATTCTGGGATGTATTGGTTGTATTCATGTTATGATTCTTTAGATTGTTGAACCCATAGGGTCATGGTTTATTTCTTATCTTAAAACCCAAAGATAGATTTCAAAGGGGTGTTTCTATCATTTTGTTTGAGTTAAATATTCTAACTCAGAAGAGCCTTCTCTAGAATTTGTTCTCATGGTTAATGAGTTTCCCGATATTCCTCTCGATAGGGAAATTGATTTTGGGATTTATCTTGTTTCAGACACTCATCTTATTTCTATCCCTCCTTATAGAATGGCTTCGGCGGAGCTAAAAGATCTTAAGGAGCAATTGTGGGACCTCTTAGATAAAGGTTTTATCTATCCTAGTATGTCTCTTTGGGGTGTTCCCGTGTTATTTATGCATAAGAAGGATGGTTCCCTTCTTATTTGCATTGATTATGATTAGTTAAACAAAGTGACTATAAAGAATAAATATCCTCTTCCTAGGATATATGATTTGTGTGATCAACTTCAGGGTGCAAAGTGTTTCTCTAAGATTGATCTTAGATCGGTTAATCATCAACATAAAATTAGGGATGCAGATATCCATAAGACTGCCTTTAGAACCCGGTATGGTCACTATGAGTTTCTTGTCATGTCTTTGGGGTTGACCAATGCCCCGATGGCATTCATGGACTTGATGAATAGGTTCTTTTAATTATTATTGGACATATTTGTTATTGTCTTCATTGGTGACATCTTAGTCTATTCTAAGAGTGTGGCAGATCATGTCAATCACCTCTGTGCCATTTTAAAACTTTAAAAGATCATTGTTTGTATGCCAAGTTCTCCAAGTTTGAGTTTTGGTTGAAAGACGTAGCTTTTTTTGGTTATGTTATTACTACTTTAGTGATCATGGTAGATCCCTAAAAGGTTGCAGCAGTTAATAAGTTGTCTGGACCTACCACTCCAACTGACATTCAGAGGTTTTTGGGTCTAACCGGTTAATATAGAAGATTTGTAGAGAGTTTCTTGATTATCACTGCCCCATTGACCAAGTTGACCCAAAAAGGTCAAGTTCTTGTGGTCGGATGCGTGTGAGCGTAGTTTTGATAAGTTGAAAGGTAAATTGACTTTGGCTCTGATTTTGACCTTCCCCAAAGGTAATGATGGTTTTGTGGTTTATGTGATTCTTCTTGAACTGGTCTTGGTTTTGTGTTAATGCAACATGGTAGGGTGGTAGCCCATGCTTCTAGGCAATTGAAAGTTCATAAGAAGAACTACCCTACTCATAACTTAGAGTTGTTAGCCGTGGTTTTTGCATTAAAGATTTGGTGACATTATTATTATAGGGTTTATATTGATATCTTTTCCGATCATAAGAGTCCTCAGTATCATTTTACTCAAAAGGATTTGAACCTCTGGCAAAGGAGGTGGCTTGAGTTATTGAAAGACTATGATATCAAACTTTATTACCATCTCGGTAAGGTAAATGTTGTCGCTGATGCTCTTAGTAGGTTTTTCATGGGAAGTTTGGCCTATGCGGATGAGGACAAGATGGAATTGGTAAAGGACATTCACCATTTCACTAATGTTAGAGTTTGACTTGCAGACTTTAAGGATGGTGGTGTATTTGTATATCCAGTATCTCTATCGTCTCTTGTTGTTGAGATAAAGTAAAAAACAAGTATTGGACCCCAACTTGATGAAGATCAAGAATAATGTGGGTTAATACAAAGCTAAGGACTTCATGATTGGTGGTGATGGTATCGTGAGAATCCAAGGTAGACTATGTGTTCCCAATGTCAGTAGATTAAGTGAAAGAGTCATGATCGAGGCTCATGAATCCCATTATGCTATTCACCCCAATTCCACCAAGATGTATTATTATCTTAGTGGGGTAATATTTAAATATATATGGCTAGTTATGTGGCCAAGTGTATCGTATGCCAACAAGTGAAAGTTGAGCATATAATTCCCGGGGGCTTGTATCAAGAGATTCCATTACCCATTGGAAATGGGAGGAAATTAATATGGATTTCATTACCGGTCTTCCTCGATATTGGAATCAATGTAATTTTATTTGGATCATTATTGATAGAATGACTAAGTCTGCTAACATTTTACCCGCGAGATCTAATTACTCGGTGGAAGATTATGCTAACTTGTATCTTGCGGAGATCGTGAAGTTGCACGGTACTCTAGTTTTGATCATATCGGATCATGGTCCTCTATTTTTATCTCACTCTTGGATGTCATTCCAAAAAGGTTTAGGTACTAGAGTGTGCCTTAGTACTGCTTTCAAACCACAAACAGATGGGCAAAGAGCATCCAAATATTAGAGGATATATTGCTGGCTTGTGTGATTGATGATGGTGGTAGTTGGCATGACCACTTGCCTTTGATTAAGCTTTCCTATAATAATATTTACCACTCAAGTATTGGCATGGCCCCTTTTGTGGTATTATATGGTAGGAGATGGCAATTTTCTATTGGGTGGTACGAGGTTTGCGAGGGTAAGTTACTTGGCCCCAATTTAATTCACCAACCCTTATAGAAGATGAATGTGAGTTGTTATAGATTGAAAACTTCTCAAAGTCGCCAAAAGTCCTACGCAGATGTGAGGCGTAGGAACTTAGAGTTTAGTATTGGCGATTGGGTATTCTTGAAAGTGTCTCCCATGAAGGGAGTGATGTGGTTTGGTAAAAAAGGAAAGCCTAGTCCCCAGTATTTTTGTCCCTACTTGATTCAGAAGAGGGTTGGTAATATTGCCTATGAGTTGGAGTTGCCTTCGAGCATGGAATCCACTCACCCAGTTTTCCATGTCTCTGTGTTGAGGAAATGTGTGGGCGATTCCTCGTTGGTTGTTCCCTTAAGGGATGCTAATATCTCAGACTTTCTTTCCTATGAAGAGATTCCAGTAAGGATATTAGATCGACAAGTTTACCAGTTACGTATGAAAAAAGTGGCTTTGGTGAAGGTTGGAGGAACCAAAAGTTTGAGGAAGCTACTTGGGAGGTAGGAGAAGACATGAAGTCCAAGTATCCACATTTGTTTCCCATCTTGGAAACTTGTGATAAAGTTATGTATTAATCTTCTTGCCCTTATTTATGTCTTGATAGATAATAGGTTAAAGTCCCCAATGTTTTGATTTGATTTAGGTCTTGTTAAACCATGGTTTTAAGTCCCTAAAGCCATGAAATTATGTGTGTCTATGTTGTAATAGGCTGGAGTCCCTAATACATTAAGGTTGATTCATGTCTCTGATAGATAATGGGTTTGAGTCTCTAGTATTTGAATTGAGTAACTACCTGTGATGAGTCGATGGGTTAAAGTCCCTAGGTTGTGAAATGAGTAAGTGTTTTGATAAATAATGGGTTTGAGTCCTAAAGCCAATGAAATGAATAGTCGATCGATGATGCTCAGGATGTATATTGTATTCTTGTTGTATGCTTTGTTCTAACTTGTTTAAAGTTTGGTTTGATGTGTAATAATGTGTAAACATGTGTTCATGCTTGCATTACCCATCATTAGCGGATGAATGATCCATGTGGGGGAGAATTAAAACACCTAGGCTTTTAACCATTGAAAAATTTCTTCATTTTATGTCACTAGGGTGGGTACGACTAGGGGCATGAGTTATACCCCCTGGATACGAGTCATATCCTTCTTCCCTTCCCCTCCCGTACCTTAGGTAATTTAATGAGGGTTACTCACTATCTTAGGTACGAACGAACCTACAACCAATCATACCAGGACCAATCGTATAGAGTGAGGTCTTGACTTGGACTGTACTATTTTTGGTATGGGTGAAGTGTACGAGTGAGGGTATGAGTCATACCATTTGGAGATGACTCAATGATGGGTATTCATACCCTAACCTGTATGGTTGACCTAGGATATGCCTACGATACAAGTTAGGGTACAACTCATACCCTAGGCTATGATTGACTTAAGTGAGTTGTACCCAACATCGCGGTCAATTTTCAGCTTTTAGTTGTTGACCTTATGGCCATTATCCTCACCAAAATCCCTAAGTCCCTTTGATATATAAGTGCATATGGCCTCCTAAAATAAATTTTTGATGGATCAAACACCCTAAATACTCTCTCAAACTCAATTTGTGAAGGATTGGAGACTAGGGTTCAAGGGTGTCCATCTAGGAACAAAGTGAAGTCAATCTTCTTGGGTGAATCAAGTTTTCTAAGGCATGTAACTCTTCCCCTTGAAAATTAACTCTAAACCTATGTATCTTACACTTGAATTAGTAAGTGCACATGGTAATTTTGAAATCAAATTAAAAGGGTTTTGTTCCCTAATGATGAATAATGTTGACTTTTGCTTAAACTTGTGTTTACACATGTTATTGGTGATGATTTTCACATTTGGGTGCTTGTTTTATATGGTATAAAATGTGAGTCTTCTGTAACTCTAATCTTGATGATCTCTACCACGAAAATAGCCTAGTGAAAGTCATGCCCACAAGGTGTTTGTGAAAATGCCTAAGTGAATTGTCTAGTCTTATGTTGTTGATGTTTTGAACTTTGGCAATTACCCAATAAGTATGAATAGTTATTAAATGATATAGTAAAGGTATTATGATCCATGTATGGTGAAATTTATGACCTTATTGATTAATGGTTAATGAGGGTTAAAGTCTCTAAATAGGAATTTGACCTTGAATTGTATGTTGAACTAAAGTGTGGTGAGAATGTGGTATAAGATTTCTAATGATATGTGAATGGTTTGTGAAGATCTTGATGACCCCAAATTTGATTTTATGATGAATTGAGTTTAGGCATTGGCCTATTGAAATGGTTGAGCAATGAAGGCTCCCATGATGACCATGTGGTAATGTATAATGTTGAATTGTCTAAGCGGGTTAAAGTCCTTAAGTTTGAATTGAATATATGATGATGTATGGACAAAGGGTTGGAGTCCCAATGTCGACTAATGATAGTTTTAATGTCTTGAGGTTAAAGTCCTTTGCCTAATGAAAAAGGGATTGAGGTTAAAGTCCCTTGCCTAATGAAATCGCTTGTGGTTAAAGTCCCTTGCACAATAAGATCTCTTGAGGTTGAAGTACCTTGCCTATAGAAATAACTTGGGTTATATTCCCCTATCTAATACAAAATAAGGTTAGAGTCCTTTGCACAATATGTGGTCAGGTGGTTAGCATCCCTTTCCTAAATAAATGTGCGTGTGTGATTACTTTGCTTAAATAGATGTGTATGTGGTTAGAGTATCTTGATTAATGAGTGTATACATGGTGAAAATCCTTCGTCTAAGTATATGTGAATGTGGTTGAAGTCCCATGCATAATAAGAATCATTTTAATCTAAGTGAGGAAGGTTGGAGTCCTCCACTTTATGTCTCATGATTGTGCTCTTTAAAAATGTTGTTAAGATTTGTTTACTTGTTTGGAATATGATACATCTATATGTGTGGATAAGGTCATGAATATGGTTGAATATGATAAACTGGCTTATTGATGATGCTATTTTATACTTATTCTTGAGTTACATGCTAGCACTCCAACCGCTAACCGTCCGTAGACATTGTGTCCCCATGCAACATTGGGGCCACTGCACCATCTCCTCTTCCTGCACAGTGATTAGGTGATAGAAGTTGTTCATGCATTGACTTTGGAGTGCTGAGCTTCCTTACTTCATAAGACATTCATTCTTAGTCTCCATCTTTAGATTTAGTCTTATTTTGACTTGGTTTGGCTATTGTCGGGGTCTTGTCCCATTGTTTAATGGTATTATGGATGCCATTGGACTTGGGTATATTAGTTTGTTTGATGAATCTAGTGAACTATTTATACATGTTTAAGTTATGACTTATAGTATATTTTCCGCTATCTTATTATATGGTCATGATTCACTGACCCTTGTGATTGATGAAATGATTCGGTTTGATTATCAGGGCGACATTTGGTTCATGTGGGATTGAGGTGACCATACGACATGGGTCAGTTTCGGGTTGTGTCAGATAGTGTAAATAAGCTTATTTTCTCAACAAAATCCAAATCATTGTTGTGATTATCTTTTCCTAATCTCTACTCCTCTTGTGAAGTAAGTAGTGATATATTAGGAGTGATCCAAACGTGCACACCCGTTAAGAAGACAATAAAATTGAAGAAAACCACAATACATGCAAGAATCTTTATCTAGAGTAAATTGGCACTTCCTTTACTTCGTTAATCTACCTGGGTTCCCACAACCGTAGCTAAGGAAATTAGTCACTCATATTTGCGAGACAATTCATGAAATTCATATACAAAATCATAGAATCAATCTCACAATAATGAAAGAAGAAAACCCAAAGTCTCAAAATGAATAACAAACTAAAATAAACAAAGAACAACAAGATCCCAAGATCACAAGTCAATCTTAGTATCAAAAGATGTTTGTGAATGACGTAAACTTAGCCCCAAAGGGCCTATCTCTATCACTTAACTAGAAATGTAAAAAGGGTATTTATAGATTACAAGAAAACCCTAAAATTCAAATCTAAAACAAATGAGGAAAACTTGTTGAAACGTACATAATAATGACTAAAAACATCATTGGAGTGTATGTAGGATACATGGATACCCTAAGAAATCAAGTCAAAATAATTTGGGAAAATTGCATCGGTGGCCATCTACGGACCCACCTATGGGTCGTAGGTGGAACCTACCCCTTTAGGTGGGGGACCATAGGTAGTCCTAAAAATTATCTCTCTATTTCTTATTTTTTGACACCTGCGGACCCACCTATGCACAATAGGTGGTACCTACGGGGTGTAGGTGCCAAAGTAGGTGGCCATTTTTCAGCTTTTCATTCCATTTTCTTCCAGTTAGCTTCCAACACCTAGTTTCCTATAAAATCACTCAAAAACACATAAAATACAAAAAAATATCCTTAAGTACATGTATATTCTCCAAGTTTAATAATCATAACTGCCATAAAACCATGGCATATTGAAGATCAGACGTCAATCACACCAATGCTAAAAAAACACAATACCTTGGGTTGCCTCCCAAACAGTGCTTGATTTAACATTGTGGCATGATGTGGCTATGTTGGTTACTCAAAATTCACCAACAAGTCCATGATTTTTCTCTCATGCATAACCAGATTTAATGTCGCGGCATGATATAGGTACCTTGATTATTCAAACTTCATCAAGGTAGTCAAAGAAGTTGTCTTCAATTCTTTTCTTTCTACTTTGAATTGATAAACTTTACCCCCAATTGTTTTTACAATTTTTTTGTATGCTCGAGGGGAGGTGATATGAAGATAAAGGAACCAAGCAATAAATGTGACATATTATAATTGTCGGCCCTTAGGTGAGGAATATTATTTTATTATTTTGGCACAACAAATTCAAGAATATAAACATATTTTTCTTCATTCTCACACTCTTCCATAGGCTCTAATAGCTTAATTAATATATCACTATCCAAAGATAATGTGGAAAATTCTTAGAATGAGGTCCCATACACTCTAACTCAGGAATTGTAATCTTATTTACATCCCCACATAACACTAGTGTGCCCTTCTGAATAGTGACAACATCCATAAAAGTCTAATCAAGTGATGACTCCTCCAATTTTAGCTCCTCAATTTGACTTATAAGAAGTTTCTCAGCCTCACATAACTCATAACTAAATTGTTGGGCATTACACGCATCAAACTTTGTATCCAACTCTCTTTTGAAGTTATGAATCTTCAATCCATATGTATCAACCTCTTAAATAAGCTTATGTCTATCTTTTTAAAGGAGTATCAATCTTTCTAGCATTCTCTCACTATGCTCCAATAATATATCATTCAGACTCCTTCAATAATGCACTATATCAAAAGAATACGAATCAATAAATAAGGAGTCATCATCACTCCACACTTTCTCTTGTAAATATGTCATATACAACAGATTAGAAAAATATTAGAAAATATAAACAGCAAACTTCAACTAATCCAATCAATAATTCACAACCGTATTCCTTGATAACGGCACTAAAATTTTGATATCTCACAAAATTACACCTTCTTAGAAGTTAAAGCGTTTGATACAACATATAGTAACCCATCTGGGTTGGGATTGATCCCATAAGGAATACGTGGGACTATCTCTCAAACTGGCTGAAATTAATGGGCAGTACAAAAAAGTAAATGGGTGGATTTGCTGGAATAGTAATAGTAACAAAAATTGAAAACTTTTGGTTGTAAAAAATCTAATACAAATACTAGGCTTGTGTTCCCACTGGCTTCTAACTCCGTAGATTTATCCTAAACTGACGAACTATTCCAGTACCTTGCATTTAGAGTCTAACAAGTTATGTATCAATAACTATCTAGTGCTCATTGACAAATCTCACTCTTTACCTTGTGAATTTTAGAATGTTCCTTTACTAATGCTTTTCCTAGATCCTAGATTATCTATTACCTTTTAAGTCTCAAGTTAATTAGATGAGAAGTCGAGAACTGATAGTTGGAAGGGGGTCTCAAATTACTGTTGTCATGTATTTCCCAACCACTACCTCTCTTTTAAAATAAGTAGTGAATACACATGGGTTCTTAACACTAGCCACTTCTAAGAAATTAATTAATATGGAGAACATCATAATACATGCAAGAATATTTATCTAGAATGACTTTGCACTTTCTCTACTTTGTTAATCTACCAAGGTTCCCATAACCCTAGCTGAGGAAGTTTGCCGCTCACAATTGAGAGACAATTCATGGAATTCATAGATAAAAATATAGAAGTACTTTCACAATAATGAAAGAATAAAACCCAAAGTCTTATATTGAATAATCAAAAAAAATTAACAACACAAGAGGATCCCAAGATCACAATTCAGTCTTGGAATCAAGAGATGTTTTCGAGAGTGTATTGTTACCCCCAAGGGCCTAAGTCTTGGATCCCCTTACTAAAAATGTAAAAAAAGGTATTTATAGATTACATGGAACCCTAGAAATCAAATCCTAGACAAAAGAGGAAAACATGATCAAACATACATAATAATGACTAAAAACATCATAGTAATGTATATAGGTTACATGGAAACCCTAGAAAACAAATCCAAAATGTTCACAAAAAAGTTAGTCAACGGCCACCTATGGACCCACCTACGGGCCGTAGGTGGAACCTGTGCCCATAAGGTATGGAGCTGTAGGTGGTGCCCAAAAATTCACTCTCTGGAATTCAATTTCTAATACATATAAACCCAGCTATTCCTATTAGGTGGTACCTACGGGGCGTAGGTGCCAAGGTAAGTTATCATTTTTTTTAGATCTTTGTTCCATTTTCTTCTAGTTAGCTTCCAACACCTAGTTTTCTACAAAATACTCCAAAATCCCATCAAATCCAACAAAAAATCCCTAAGTATGCACATATTCTCCAATTTTAAGCATCATAAGTGCCATAAAATCATGGCACATCATTGATCTATTCATTAATTAGTTTTTGAATTATTAATCCTTAGAATTATTTTTTTGGATTTTGCAAAGGATTTAACTTGACCTAGGTAATTTTCTAGTGCAATTAGTTAAATTGGGTGAAAAACCTCTTGATATTGGTTAAAAGTTTTTAATTTGTGATTGCATGCTTAGATTTTACCATTATATTAAAAAATAGTAGAGTTTCGTTGGATTTAGGGTAGAAAACCCTGGAATAGACAAAATGATCATGAATTTGAAATTGGGGTTTTGAGATTAGGTTTAAATTCTTAAATGTAATAGGTCATTGTCTGAATTTTGATCATATAATTATTTTTATACCAAAACCATACAGAAATTACACAAAAAGGCAAGGCTCAGGATTATTATAGTGGTGCAATCTTGGATTCTGGTAGGTGATGGTTTAACATAGTTGAAACCCAATTTGATTTATGTTTGCACATTAACCCTTATTGCATATACTTTATTAAAATGCATGTTCAAGAAGCAATTCATTGAATGGTATCTTAAATGTTTATCACGTCTAATGAAGTAGTATTGAATGGTATCTTAAATGTTTATCACATCTAATGAAGTAGTATTAACGACTTGTTGATTGTAAAAGTGTGGTCATTATTTTCTCATTATGATTGTGGTTTTTGTGATATCAGTTGATTTTTATGGTGTATATCGATATTTAAATATCTTCACAGGATTTATTTTATTATTATAGGATGTATTAATATTTGAACATCTTCATCGGATAGTTGATAAAAGGTTGGGCGGATCTAGATGTCTGGAATTTTGGTACATGGATAAAAAATTTTCCCCTATGGTTCATGACTACTAGGTGATAATAAGAACCTTAGTATGTGTATACAAGGTATTGGTGAGTGTGACGGCCCCTTGAGTAGACCGAGTTTAAAAATTAATTTTTTATATTTGGTTTCTTAAGTGAACCAGGATTTATGATTCTTGTCATTGTTGTTGTTGGATTGGATGCTTGAGTAGGTCTTAGCTAAACAGCAAGTGAATGATATATCTCTTTTATTATCTATTTACTTAAGTACCCGAGGTAGCATGTTGTTGTTAAGTCATGGCTTATTGACTTGGATTGAAGTTGGTAGTCATTGTAACGACTTGAGCTATTATCAATATTGACTTGTATTTTACTTAATTCTATTATGTTGGTTGAAGGGCTTAGAGTCATATACTTGAGCTAAAAGTTAATTGGTAGGTTTTCATTTTTGTTCTTTTTTTATATGTTATTGTTACTTGTTCACATTTCTTATTTTGGGTTGGCTGATGACTTTACTGGTATATATTATTTCTTGCATATTGATACTATGCATGCTCTTTTTTTGTTGCATATAGAGTATTTTTTGACGACTTCATCGAGATCATAGGTTTAGAACATCCTAGTTTTTGACTTAAGGGTAAGCTAAATCTTCTGGGCAGCCACGAGTCAGACGTGGATATTTCTCTTTATTTTGAGGTTGAACCCATTTATTAACATTCATAATGTATTGATGCAGTAACTTTTGGATTCTAGGAGTGGTTTTATATATTCATATTGATTCTACATTCACAATTCTTAGCAACCATTTTGAGATATGGGATTATTTAATAAAGTGATTATTTGATTTTTCAATTTAGTTAAATATTAGGTTGAGTATCCTTAGTTAAATAGCTCTTCCACCAAAGGGTTAGTGTGGGTTCCACTTATGACGGGTCTAGGTCATAAAAATATTTGTATCAGATCCCTAGATTTATTGATCTCGTTGTACCAAAATAGATCCATTAGAATTTTATGGAATGGTATGGAGATGTCTGTACTTTTCTTGGAGAGGCTATGGGACTCTAGTAAACTATAACTTTCTTTCTTTTTTCATGTTATAACTTGATTTCAATTGGTATTTGGCAATCCAAATATGTATCTGACCCCTTCATTCTTTTATTCGCATATAGGGAACATTAGAGCTAATGAATCTAGAGCAGTAACCCTTACCTATCATCTCTAACTATAAAATTTGTTGCTAGAGGATGAAGAAGGGGTAAGAGAAGAAGGAGAGGTAGAGTGACACCTGCTAGAGATAGAGATCGGGCTCTAGCTAATTCAGCTCGTTATAGATCTGAGATACCTTTCATACCCAGGATCAGTTTGAGGAGTTTATGAATGAAGATGTTATAGAGTAGAAGGATGCAATACCAACAAGGAGTGAAACTCTTCTCTTGTTGTATTTTGAGATGATTCAATTAGTGCTTAATTTTTTAAGAGGATTGGCGAGTACTAGAGCCACTCCTATTATGCTTGTTTATCAGTTCCAGGTATTCAGGAAACAACATTGTTGATCCTAGGATTGGTGAGGCCTTGAGAACTAAGATTTTCCCTCACTAATGTTATGTCTTGTCATTACTAAGACTACACATGACAGTTTGAATAAGTTAAAGAAAATAAAACCTCCTAGTTTTATTGGTTTTAAGAATGAAGATGCGTTTGAGTTCATTATTGATTTTTATGAGACGCTATAGAAAATAGTTATTGTAGAGCATCATGGTGTAGATTTTGTGACCTTTAAATTACAAGATTAATAAAAGTAGTGGTGGAGAGATTATGAGGTGTGTTGGTCACCAACTTTACCTCTATTGACATGGGTTGTAATGCCCCGAGAATACCCCCTGAACATCACACGGTTGTTAGGACTACAAGTAGCCCCAAAATTCACCCATAATATCTATTTAGCACGAACTCTAATACAACAAACTTAAAACATGAGTGGAAACTAAAGAAAAATTATAAACTGGGTTCAAATGGATGAACAATCTCATAAAACACTATAATTTAACATCATTCAAAACTTTGAGAATCTAAAAGACACATCATCTAACTAATTTTAAAAAGCCTCTAGCTAAGATTGAAGAGTCACAAGGAAAGGTACTGGCTGACCTGAATTGAAAGCATAACATCTGAACTAGTAATAATAAGTATCTGGAATAAACATAAATTTTAGCCTCAAACAATGAGGACTTACAAACTAGTTGGATGTAGGAGGTTATAATGCCCCGGTTTTCTAAACCGGGTGGATACACGGTGGTCATAATCCTGAGGGACCACAAGCTAACCCATGACTGATATCTGTACCTGTATACTGCAATATATGATGTAATAATGCGGAAAACATGAACAATAGGCCATAAGGTTTAATTGCATAGAATATCTGACAAATCATACTATCCATATGGGGTAACGAATACCCAAAACAACTGAAATCTGAATCAAATCTGAGCTAAATCTTAAAGCTTCTAAATACTGTCTGAATAAGGAGTTAAATGAACATGTCTCCAACTAACTCTGTCTAGTAAAACTGAACTGAAATAATAAATGAAATAAAATGTACCATCCTCGAATGGATAACGACTCACTGCAACTCTACGACTGGAATACAACTGCTACTACAGATCTAGATCTCGTACCTATAAACCTATGGTGTAACATGGAAGAAAGAACCAAAGCACAAATGCGTCAGTCCAAATGGGAGTACTAAGTATACTAGTGAGGTAGATTAAATACAAAAGTGTTTACATGCATGAACGATGCTAACTAACTCACTGATATGAACGTAAGAGTGCAAACATGCATACATAGTAACTGAGATCGTGATTACGTGAAATCTAGATCTAGACACTAATACATAATATAATGATATCTAGCATGACAAATACTGAAATTCTAATAGCATAGATGACTGTGTCTGACATTCCTAAATCTAATGAAACTATTTGTGCTCTGTTCTGTAACTAAATTAATTGTATCTGACCATTCTGATATACTAAAATCTAAAGAAATATCTAAGTTCTTTTACTGAGACTGGGACTGAAACTGTGGGAGATAGTTATTTGACTGACATGCCCCAATAATGCTTATAGCTATGTTGGGGTCCAATCTCTGCCCCGACTGAAAGGGTGTCAATACCGTGCCACTGGTAAGGACAGCTGTGAGTGACCCTTAGATGGCAGGTACTCAATATAAGAATGGTGGGAACCCTTAAATTGATGGATTAAGCCACCTCATCAACCCTAATCGGATAGGTTAAGATGTCTTAACCTACGCTGGCTACGTAATTCTGGAACACAAGGATGATTACTAATAATCACACCCTAAACTGGCATGTGAGTTCCCATCCTTGGGTTCACTCGGTGCTAACTCCTACTCCTATATGAAGAGACTGAACGTGATTTAACTGATGGTACATGGACTGAGTAACTGACTTCCATTAACTGACGAATTAGAGCTACTTTTTGAGAATTAACTAAGATAATGAGATTTCTGAGGCTTCCTGAGTCAAATGCCCAACTAAGTTCTATAGATCATGGCTTGATTGAGATTATCATGATAACATGACATGGATCTAGGCAAACAACTATATTTTTTGGGTACAAGTACCCTCAAGACTCAATGGAAGGAAACTGACACACATGAAAGACTTGATCGTAAGAGTAGAGTCCACAATTTACCATATCATAAGTAAGGGATTTCACACTAAGCATAGTTTTCAACATCCTATACATGGAAGGGAAATTCATACAACATGTATATACTTGCATAGCTTCAATATCATGGTTAATCCAATCACAACAACAACGCATATCACTCACATGGAATTCATGGGAAATCGTAAAGCATAGAGCATGGACTTGTCATTTAAGCACTATTAAATCATGGGACATAAATTCTATCATCCTAGGAATATTATCAAACACTTTGCATGAATTCTTTTAGCTTAAGCGTGTTCATACATTTCACCATATTAAGCCACATAAGGATCATGGGTTTCAACTAACAAACACATATACTTCATGAAAACACCTTTAGATATAATCTTGAAACTTAAAAAACAATCATAAACACGTACATGCTCATATCACAACAAGACAATCACAAAATAATATTTAAAACATGGTTCTTAAGCTCTATTAACGACAGGGATCCATAGATGAACACTACGCATACCTGACTCAAGGTTCTTGATGTTTTTGAACTTGAAGGATTTGAAATCCTTTGATTTTTAAAGAAGATTGGGTCTTGTTCTTGGAGATTAAATTTAGAAAAGAAACCTAGTTTTTGTTTGTGAAATAATAATGAGCAAAATAGCTGAATTCAGAGTCATCTGGGTTTATATATGCGAGTGGTAAGTAACCAAAATACCCCTATTAAAATGGTCTGAAAGTAAATTTAACATGGTGTGTGACGATCCAAATGATGGTCCATTAGGAACTAGATGGTCCGTCATTTTGACCGTCATACATGGACCCAAAATGGGGTTCACTGGATAATAGTTGGCGGCCTGGATGGTGGTCCGTCAAAAATATGATGGTTCATAAACTCGTCCATCAATCCTTATCCAAAACGTGTCCCTAATACCTTAGCTATGATGGTCAAAGTGGCGTTCCATCACGTGTTTGGCGGTCCGTTAACTTGGACGTTGCACCTGGGCGTTTCGGTCAATTCTGAGTAAAACATCCAAAACTTCCTCATCTGGTGTCGGATTTGGACAAAATTGGTATCGTTAGAAAGCTAACTCAATTTCCCATGTAATAGAAAGTAGAAATCTCAAAAATACCATGGGTAAAAAATAAATTTGTATTTCAAAGCAATTACTAGCATCCTTAAGATGATTTCTAGCTAGGAATAAGCACGGGTATTACAATATCTCCCCTTGAGAACATTCGTCCTCAAATGAGACTAACTAAGAGGGAATATAATAAATGAACATGAACTGAACATGAGTGACTGAGACATGACTTCATGACTAACATGCTAACTTTACTGAACTCATGCATAGCTGATGCATGGCTAAATGATACATGAATGCATGGCAGAGTATGAAATGTTAGTAGATATCACGTTTATAATGGGAACATGAATATAAAACTGAATAAGCTTAAGGAGAACTATTACCTTGACCTTGATCTGAATCGGCGGAGAAGAGGTGAGGATTCTTGTTATGCATATCTGCTTTTACTTCCCTAGTACCTCCCTCGATAGACTGATTTCTCCAAAGAACCTTAACTAGAGGGACATCTTTGTTCCTCAATCGACGAGTTTGATAGTCTAATATTTCGACTGGAATCTTTTCATAAGAGAGACTATTCTAAACATCTATGCTCTGAATAGGGACTACAATTGCTAGGTCACCTACGCACTTCTTGAGCAAGGATACATGGAAGACCAGATGAACTGAGGCTAAATCTGAAGGCAATTCGAGCTCATAAGCTACCTTGCCTAAATGAATAAGAATCCTGAAGGGGCAGACATAGCAGGGACTAAGTTTCCCTTTCTTGTCAAACCTCTACACTCCCTTCATGGGAGAGATCTTGAGATAGACATAGTCATAGTCCTCAAACTCAAGATCGTTTCTACGAACATCAGAATAGGACTTCTATTGGCTCTGAGAAGCCCAGAGTCTCTCTCTGATCAACTAAACTTTCTCTAAGGAATCAAAAAGCAAGTCAGGACCTATGATTAAGACCTCACTAGCTTCAAACCAACCAATTAGAGATCTACACCTCCTTTCATAGAGAGCTTTGAATGGAGCTTTGTATGCAAACTCAATCAAAGGCAAGTGGTCATCCCAACTTCCCTTGAAATCAATTTCACATGCCCTTAGCATATCTTTAAGAGTCTGAATGGTCCTTTCTGCTTGACCATCTGTCTGAGGATGAAAGGTTGTACTAAGATGGACTTAGGTACCAAGACCTTTATAGAATGCTTTCTAGAAGCGAGATGTGAACTGGGTACCTCTATCTGAAATAATAGCTAATGGAACACCGTGTAATCTGACCAACTCCCTAATATAGAGTTTGGCATAATCCTCGGCTGAATAAGAGGTATGAACTGAAAAAAAATAAGCTGACTTGGTCATCCTATCTACAATAACCCAAATTGAATCGTGCTGATAACGAGTTTGAGGCAAACTCATCACGAAGTCCATGTTTACTTTTTCCCACTTCCAAGTAGGAATGGTGAACTCCTGCATAGGTCTACTAGGCTTTTGATTCTCTATCTTAACTTACTGACATATAGAGCACTTAGCCACAAACTTTTCAACATCTCTCTTCATCCCACTCCACTAATCGATTTCTCACAGGTCGCGATACATATTAGTGGCCCTAGGATGAATAGAGTATCGCGCACCATGCGCTTCTACAAGAATCCGCTACATTAATTCATCTACACCTGGAACACACAAACGACCCTATCAATGAAGAACCCCATCTCCCCCTTGCGAAAAAACCTCTACTCTCTGATTTTGAAATGACTCTTTTAGCTTAACAAGGCTAGGATCCTTGTCTTGCTTTTCTTTCACCTCGGAAATTAGAGATGACTCTGAACTACTCTGAACACATACACCACCCTCTAAAGAATCGACTAAATGAACACCTAGTCTGGCAAGCTAATGGATTTCCTGAGCTATCTTTTTCTTGTTGTCCTCGACGTGAGAAACACTACCCATGGATAGTCTACTGAGAGTAAAGGACACTTAATTCATAATCATTTAAAAGCTCTAACCACCTTCTCTGAAGAAAATTGAGATCTTTCTAAGAAAACACATACTGGAGACTCTTATGATCTGTGAAGACATCTACATGAACTCCGTATAGATAATGCCTCCAAATCTTTAAGAAAAATGCTATGACTGCTAACTAAAGATCATGAGTAAAATAATTCTTCTCATGGGGCTTTAACTATCTGGAGGCGTAGGCTATGACCTTAGCATACTGTATGAGGACACAACCTAAACCCACTTTGGATGTATCATAATATAACACAAACCCATCTAAACCATCTGGAAGAGCTAGAACTGGCGCTGAGGTGAGTCAAATCTTCAACTCTTGAAAACTCTTCTCACAAGGATCTGACAACTAAAACTTGACCTTCTTCTGAGTTAATCTGGATATAGAGATGCAATAGAAGAAAATTACTCGACAAACCATCTGTAATAGCCAGCCAATCCCAAGAAACTTCTGATATCTGATGGAGAGATGAGGCGAGTCCAGGTTCTTATCACTTCAGTCTTCTAAGGATATATTCTTATATCATCACTGGAGATAATATATTCAAGGAATACTACTGTTCTTAGCCAAAACTCACACTTTCTGAATTTAGTAAATAGCTGGTGATCTTTGAGAGTCTGAAGAATAATCCTGAGATGGTCTGAATGATCACACTCTGTGCAGGAATAGACCAGGATATCATCTATGAAGACTATGATGAACCTGTCTAAGTACTGCTTGAACACACGGTTCATTAAGTCCATGAAAGTGGCTGGGGCATTGGTAAGACCAAAGGACATAACTAGAAACTCGAATTGACCCTACGGAGTATTTAAAGTTGTCTTTGGGATGTCATATTCTCTAACTCTGAGCTGATGGTAGCCTGATCTGAGGTCTATTTTGGAGAAATAACTTGCACCCTAAAGTTGGTTAAATAATTCATCTATTCTGGGAAGAGGATACTTGTTCTTAACCATAACTTTGTTGAGCTAATAGTAATTAATACACATCCTGAGAGAGCCATCTTTCTTGCGCACGAATAATACTGGTGCACCCCATGGGGGTATACTGGGCTTGATGAATCCATTACCTAAGAGATCCTTCAACTAATCTTTCAGTTCCTTAAGTTCTGCTAGTGCCATTCTATATGGCAAAATAGAAATAGGTTTAGTATTTGGAAGAAGATCAATGCCAAAGTCTATTTCTCTTTCGGGATGAATGCCTGGAAGATCTTCAGGAAACACGTCTGAATACTCATTTACAACTGGGACTCATTCAGGAATTAAAACTGAACTACCTTGGTTCTACAGTAAACTGTGGCATAGCAGGAATGAAGCTAATACATGCCAAAAATGATATCAAAATCAGTCATCTCTAACTCGACTAAATCTACTGATGTGGCTTTCTGAAATATCATAACAGGGCAGTTCCTGTATACCCACCGAGCTATAATGGTTTTACCTGTTGAGGTAGAGACTGAAAAGGGCTCTGCTAAAATTTTGGGACTGATTTCAGAATTGCCTGCTATATAAGGAGTAACAAAATATAAGGATGCACCTAGATCTAGCAAACAGGTCTGAAGAACATAGAGTCTTTTTGGACGTTGCCCACTAGTAGCACTGGAAGCGGCACTCTGCTGATTTGGGCGACTAGACTGGCCTATGGAACGATTCTGCTGACCCTATAGACCTAACTACAGACACTCTCTAATCCTGTGGCCTGGCTTGCCACAATCAAAACAAACATCACTACCAGCTCTACAAGTAACCTTGTGGTTCTTACCACAAGTCTGACATAGGGGATTAGTTCAGGCACTACTGACACTGCCCTGAGACTTAGATCCTAGTGCTCGATCTTTGTTGCCATCTCTGAATTTTAGCACTGGGGCATTGGCAGAGGAAGGAGCTAGAATTGTTGGCTTAAGACGAAACTGCGAACGGTTTCCTCCTTCTAATTTTGGTTTAGCAAAACTAAAACTGCCTGACCTTGCTCTCTTGTTGTTCCTCTCCCTAGTCCTAATCTTCTGCTCCTCTATTTGTTGAGCATGATTCATGAGCTTGTCTAAAGTCATATCTCTGTTCAACATCGCAGACCTACACTCATTTACCACGCTATCATTCACCCCTGACACGAACTTGCTCATCTTAGCCCTGTTGTCTGCAACCACATGAGCGGCATATCTGGCTAACTGAGTAAATCTAAGAGAATACTCCTTAACGATCATATTTCCCTGCCTGAGGTTGATGAACTCTAGAACTTTTGCCTCCTTCAGCTCTTGGGGAAAGAATCTGCCTAAGAAAATCGTGACAAATTCCTCCCACTCTATAGGACCTGTATCCTCTAACCTCTTGGAATTCCACTATTTGTACCAAGTGTGAACAATATCCTATAACCGGTACACGGCTAACTCGACACTCTGACAAGAAGTAACTCCCATGATGTCTATGACCTACTGGACTTGGTCAATGAATTCCTGAGGATCTTCATCAGACTTAGACCCAAAGAAAGATGGAGGGTTCATTCGGGTGAAGTCCTGAATCCTAGCTGGGATTAAGTAGGCCACTGGATTGGCAGGAATAACTGGTGGCCATTCATTTTGGGCAGCCATAAACTGAGCAAGTGTGGTGAATGTGACCCTAAACTCCGCATGAAAAAACATGTTCGCCTAAAGGATCTTCGGGCTGAGGAGCTGGCTAGTTTTTTCTCTTTGGAGGCATATTCTAAAATAAGAGAAGAACGAATTAGACTGAGAGTTTAACTTGATATTATGCTCACTAGCACGTTATGAATATTGAAAGAAGGCAAACTATTCCTAAAACATCTTATAGCCTCTTGCACATAAATGTGGCGCACAACACACCCATGCACAAGACTCCACTAGATGCGGCTTTTAGACTTCCTAGGACTCTATTGAACCTTAGGCTCTGATACCAAGTTTGTAACTCCCTGGTTTTTTTAACCGAATCGCTACATGATTCTTATGATCCCGAGGGACCACAAGCTAATCCATGACTGATATTTTTCCTATATACTACAATATATGACATAATAATGCGGAAAACATGAACAATAGGCCATAAGGTTCAACTGCATAGAATATCTGACAAATCATAACATCCATATGGGGTAATGAATACCCAAAACAATTGAAATTTGAATCAAATCTGAGCTAAATCTAAAAGCCTCTAAATGTTGTTTGAATAAGGAGTTGAAGGAACATGTCTCCAACTAACTCCGTCTAGCAAAACTGAACTGAAATAATAAATGAAATAAAATGTATCATGCTTGAATAGATGAGGACTCACTATAACTTTGCGGCTAGAATGCTCCTACGATTGCTGATCTGGAGCTCGTATTTGTGAACCTATGGTGTAACATGAAAAAAAGAAACATAGCATAAATATGTTAGTACAATTGGTAGTACTGAGTATACGAGTGAGGAAGGCTAAATACAAAAGGGTTTACATGTATGAACGATGCTAACTAACTGACTGATATGAATGTAAGAGTGAAAACATACATACGTAGTAACTAAGATCTTTATTACGTGATATCTAGATCTGCACACTAAAAATGATATACTGATATCTAGCATGACAAATACTGAAATTCTGATAACATAGATGATTGTGTTTGACAGTGTTGAATCTAATGGAAATATCTGTGTTCTATTCTGTAACTGAATTGACTGTATCTGACCATCCTGATATACTAAAATTTGAACTATCTGAGTTCTTTTACTAAAAATGGGATTGAAACTATGGGAGGTAGTTGTTTGACCAACAAGGCCTAATAACGCTTATAGCTATGTTGGGGTCCAATCTCTACCCCGACTGCAAGGGTGTCAATACCACGCCACTAGTAAGGAAAGCTGTGAGTGACCCTTAGCTAGCAGGTACTCAAAATAAGAATGGTGGGAACCCTTAAACTGATGGATTAAGCCACCTCATCAACCCTAATTTGATAGGTTAAGATGTCTTAACCTACGCTGGCTATGTAGTTCTAGAACACAAGGATGATTACTAAGAATCACACCCTAAACTGGCAGGTGAGTTCCCATCTTTGGGTTCACTTGGTTCTAACTCCTACTCCCATTTGAAGAGACTGAACATGATTTAACTGACGGTATATGGACTGAGTAACTGACTTCCGTTGACTGATGGATTAGTGCTACAATTTGAGAATTAACTGAGATTATGAGATTTTCGAGGTTTCCTGAGTCACATGCCCGACTGAGTTCTATAGATCATGGCTTGACTGAGATTATCATGATAACATAACATGGATCTAGGAACACAGCTATATTTTTTAGGTACAAGTACCCTCAAGACTCAATGGAAGGAAATTGACACATATGACTAACTTGATCGTAAGAGTACAGTCCACAATTTACCATATCATGAGTAGGGGATTTAACACTAAGCATAGTTCTCAACATCTTATACATGGAAGGAAAATTCATACAACATGTATATACTTGTAGAGCTTTAATATCATGGTTAATCCATATCATAACAACAACGCATATCACTCACATGGAATTCATGGGAAATCATAAAGCATAGAGCATGGACTAGTCATTTAAGCATTATTAAATCATGGGACATGAATTCTATCATCCTAGGAATATTATCAAACACTTTGCATGCATTCTTTTAGCTTAAGCATGTTCATGAATTTCACCATATTAAGCCACATAAGGATCATGGTTTTCAACTAACAAACACATATACTTCATGAAAACACCTTTAGATATCATCTTGAAACTTAAACAACAATCATCAACATGTACATGCTCATATCACAACAAGGCAATCACAAAATAATATTTAAGACATGCTTCTTGAGCTCTATGAATGAAGGAGATTCATAGATGAACTCTACAAATACCTGACTCAAGGTTCTTGATGTTTTTAAACTTGAAGGATTTGAAATCCTTTGATTTTTGAAGAAGATTGGGTCTTGTTCTTGGAGATTTAATTTACAGAGAAACCTTAGTTTTTGTTTGTGAAATAATAATGAGCAAACTGGCTGAATTCGAACACATCTGGGTATATATAGGCGAGTGGTAAGTGACCAAAATACCCCTATTAAAATGGCCTAAAAGTAAACTGAACGTAGCGTGTGACGACCCAACTGACGGTCTGTCAAGAATTTGATGATCCATCATTTTGACTATCAAATGTGGACCAGAAATAGGGTTCACTGGATAAGAGTTGACGGCCTGGATGGTGGTCTATCAAAAATTTGACGGTTCGTCAACTTGTCCGTCAATCCTTATCCAGAACGTGGCCCTACTTCCTTGGCTATGATGGTCAAAGTGGCGGTCCATCACTTGTTTGGAGGTCCGTCAACTTGGATGTCACACTTGAGCATTTCGGTCAGTTCTGAGTAAAACATCGATAACTTTCTCATCTAGTATTGGATTTAGACAAAATTTGTATCGTTAGAAATCTAACTCAATTTCCCACGTGATAAAAAGTCAAAATCTCAAAAATACCACGGGTACAAAAATAAATTTGTATTTCAAAGCAATTACTAACATCCTTAAGATAATTTCTAGCTAGGAATAAGCACAGGTATTACAGAGGTGGTAATTTGTAATGCCCCAAGGTTGTACCCCAGATACTCCATAGTGTTCATAATCCTGAAAGACCACAATCTAACTCATGACTGGTACTTGCTACAATAACTGAGTAATAAATACTGTAATTATGCAGAAATAGGTAAAAACATATGCCATAAGGTTCAAATATGTAAATAAATCTGAATGTGGTATCAAAATACCAAAACTAAATATAAGTACTGAAAAACTAAACAAATGTTTGAATATACTCAAGTTTGAAAAAGCCCCTAACTGTCTGAACGGTGGATTTGATGGGGCAAGCCCCCAAATAACTCCAACTATACTATAAATAATAAGCATGTCCTTGAACTATGAGGACTCACAACTACTCTAAAAGCTAAGAATCTAAACTGCTAAGGGTGCTCTGGGATCTATGCGTCTAAACCTATGACATAAGACATCATAGCACAAGAGAAAGCATGCGTCAGTACTTTGAATCTACTGGTATGCTCAGTGAGGTAGGGTGAAATGTATGGGTTCATATGCATGAACAATACTAACTGAATAACATAAGTATGACTCAGTAAGAGTACAAACATGAGTGCATAAACTGTAACTGAAAACATGATAGTACTGGATACTGAATCTGAATACTGATTTCCTGATGTCTGAATTTACTAATACTTCATTACTAATAACAGGATGATTGTATCTGACTGTCCTAAATTTTGTGGAACTATACTGAGTTTTGTACTGAGCTGAGTGACTATGTCTGAAAGTTGTGAATCTATAGAATTAAACTGAGTTCTATTCTGAGACTGATACTGGAACAGAGACTGTAGGAGGTATTCATCAAACTAGCATGCCCCTTCTCTAGTTGATTTGGGGTCCAACCTTTAAACTTTATTGGAAGGGTGTCAATATCGTGCCATGGGTAAGGATAAGTTGTGAGTTAGCCCTCTCTAATAGAAATCTCTTCCGTCTACCCTCGCTGGTAGGATAGCTCGGATGAGAAGTATCAACCCTCATAATATCTAGCAGTAAAATACCTTAACCTACGCTGGCTACGTAGTTCTTTAATGCATGGATTATTGCTAAGGGTCAAACCCTCTACAAATAGGAATACCCTCATCCCTAGGTTAACTCTATGCTGAATCCTACTCCCAACTGAATAGACACTGAACTGATTTCTAGTCTGTACTAGGCTAGACTGAGCTGTTACTAAGATTACTATTTAGCTCAACTGAACTGAGTTCACTGAGTTCCATTAACTAATGGAATACTGCTAAATTCTATTAGAAGACTGAGTTTACTGAGGTATGAACTAGATACTGAATTAGACTGGACTGATACGGATTCTACTGAGTTTTTCTTAGTTCTGTAACTGATTGAGAGTATTACTGATTGTATCATGACTGATACTATTCTATGACTGACCATGGCTCTAGCAAATCAGCTAAATAGTTGGGTACAAGTACCCCCAGGATTCGATAGCATAAATTAATAGACATGGCATAAAATGAAACATGTAAACTATGAACTTGATCATCATTCAAACATTAGGGCATTTTAACAAAAACTTGCATGATATAACTTGCAAATAAGCTTACTTGACATGATTTCATTCTCTTAATAGTTCACATGAACATTTTATCAAGCACTTGGTGGGCAGAGAATAAGCACATAGTATTGAACAACAAGTATGCATCATAATTCATCTTTAATTTCACAAGTCAAGGGTTTGTCATGGATTCACATGAATCTACACATATAATGATCAATTTCTCAAGATATATATATATATATATATGTATGTATGTATGTATATATATATATATGTATATCTATATATATAATCATGAATTAGGAACTTAATCCAAATAACAATCATGGATACACTTTAATTCCAACCATGGAAATCATAAAATCGATTACTTGAAGTTTAAAAGAGATTTTTGGAATCCAAGGGTGGAAGGAACCCTTGGATGAACACTTTACATACCTTAGTGCCTGAATTCTGAGAGATTGATGACAGAATTCTTGAGATTTGAATCTTGAATTGAAAACCCTAAGGCTTGTTCTTGAGAAACTTTTAGAGAAAGTAAATATTCTCTTGTATTGAATTTTTAATTTTAGGGGGCTGAAGGTTGGGAAAAAAGACTCAAATACACCCAAGGATGCGGTCTTTTAATGATTGAAAACTATACCATCAACGCGCAGGCCGACGCGTTATGTCATTGGCATCGACATGATAACCAAGTATAGCGTTAAGTCCACATCGACTCACTAGAAATTAAGGTTGGGAGCTGGGGAAAACACCTATCAACACGATAGTCGATGCGGCATTCAAAGATTGTGTTGATCTACTATTTTAGGATTTCAAAAGAGCTTCATACGAAGTTCAAAAAATCTGAAACTTGTTCAAAAACACCTACGGACATTCCTGATCATGAATCAACCTAGATATCAACATTTAATGGGTGTAATGGTTGCAAAATAAGATTGACAAATTTTGAAGGCTAAAATACCAATAAGTCTGAATACTTAGCTAGAATTTTCAAAGTCTGGGACCCTTTAACAAGCTTAATGGACTGAATTAAGCTAAGAATTTTGTGGGGTCTTACATTATCTCTCCCTTGGGAACATTCATCCCCAAATAAGACTGACTAAGTGGAGAATACCGATAGACTGAACTTACTTACTGAACATGAACATCTGAAACATGATTATCTGATTGTCAATACTTACATACTGAATTTCATAATAGACATACATATCTGATGCATGCGGCCATAGCTGAACATGATTCATGAATACATAACTGGGAATACTGATAAGCTGATTTCTCACACTGGATATACATATCTGATGAATGAATGCATAATTAAACTGACTCATGAACATATGACTTATTCTACAATGGTAACTGATACCAAGTTTGTAAATAAAATCTGAACAAGAAACTAAATGAGTTCAAGGAAAACTATTACTTAAACTGAAAAAATACTGATAAACTCAAGATCATTTTCAGAGTACGAATGAACGGGAATAGGAGAACATGACTGATACTGAAACATGGTACATGAATTAGATATCATGCACTGAACTGAGTCCCTTAAATATGCAACTTACGACTGAGATTGGAACTTGAGGGCAAACTTATGAGTACCTAATACTCCAAACTGGATTCATTACGTGAAGAGAACTGGGAGGTTTAGGACATGAAATATTAGGTTTATAGTGCATATCCCCCTTGGTACATTATGTCCCTCGAAGAATACTGACTTGGCTGAGATACTGAGGAAAACTAGGGTGATGCACAAGGCACCTACGAACTGAATCATGACCAAATATTTGGGATATGAAACTATGACAGGATACATGAACTGAGCTAAACATGAACTACCTGATTGCTTAATCTTGGAATAATTTAATTCATGAGACATTCAGACAGAGCGACTAGATGGAAAGGTTGAAACCACACCACATGAAATTGTCTATCTGACTGCTAATACTGAATTACTGGCTTTACAGACTAACTCATACTAAAAACTTATTCTCAACTATACCCTCCACCTTAGTACAACACTTTTCCTGGGATAACTGAAAATATTCACATGGGTGTTGCACACGAATGCATAGCATACTAGCTTATCTGATTAACTGGATGACTGATAGTTGAATACTGGGCATGTAAGAGTGAACTATACTTAGTCTAAATAACAGGACTAAAACTATAGAGTATTATGCATATGAGATAAGGACTGACTGAGTAACATGAGATAGATGAGCATAAATTCATGAAAAAGAAATTTTGTATTACTTGACAATACAAGACCAAGCGTATAACATGATTCTAAAATAATCTATAAACTGAGGTATTAAATAACTGATAACTATATGTTATGGTCAAGCAAACCTGAAACTGAACTGAGTTACTGATCTGATTACTTAACTGAGATTGACACTATAACTAAGAATATAACTGAGACTACGATTGATACGGTTACTGGGACTAAACACATTGTAAGTCAGGAATGCAGAAGTCATGAGTTGCATGACCTGATTTTGAAGTTCATGATTTCATGAAATATAATTTGTACTACTGAGTGAACTGGAGCTCCTCATACTAGGAACTAGAAATGTACACGACTCTATGGAAAGTATATGAATATAAGCTATGTTCATGGAGCAGAGACATAAAGCATGCATAGGTATCGTGATGACGGAAGTAGAAGATTTAAACTGAGGTAAATATGGGTTGGGAATCATTCCCGCCCATTACTTTTCTACACATACTAATATTACTATAGAAATCTAGAAGCCTAACTTCCTGAGATATCATAACCGAATAGTTTCTGTATACTCGTCAGGCTATGATAGACTGAACCACTGGGGTGGAGGTGAGAAAGGCTCTGCTAGAATTTTGGGACTGACTCCAAAATCAACTGATATATATAGAATTACAAAGAATAAAAAAGCTCCTGGATCTAGAAAAGTGTAAACATGCAAATGATAAACTTGTAATATACAAGTGACCACATCAGGAGAACTTTCCTAATCCTATCGTGACTGAAGAGCATAAACTCTATTTGGGCGTTTTCTACTGGTGGCACTGGAAGAGGCATCCTGCTGATTCAGGTGATCGAAATGAGCTGAAGGACGACTCTACTGACTTCGTAGATCAGCCTTAGGATAGTCTTGGACTCTGTGACCTAACTCGCCACATCCAAAACACATATTACTATTGGCTCTACACATACCCTTATGATTCTTACCATATTCTTCACAAAGCAGATTAGTACAAACACCGCTTGCACTGCTATGGGTTTTGGAGCTTGGCGACCCATCATGATTGTCATTCCTGAACCTTGGTATTGTTGTACTAGCTAAAGATGGAACTGGGGATAAAAACTTTTGACTAAATCAAGAATGGTTACCATCCTTTGACTTTGGCTAGGCAAAACTAATGCTACCCATTCTGCCTCTCTTATTTTCTCTCTCCTTCTTCTTAAGTTTTTGTTCCTCAATATGTTGTGCATGGACCATAATCCTAGATATGTCCATATCCTTAATCAACAACACATTCCTGCACTCCTTAACCACTCTACCCAATACCCCAGACACAAACTTGCTTATTTTGGATCTATTATCTGCTACTACATGGGGAGCATACCTGGCTAACTGAGCGAACTTAAGGGAGTACTCTTTCACACTCATACTTCCCAGTTTGATATTGATGAACTCTAACACCTTAGATTTTTTTATCTCTAAGAGAAAGAATTTATCTAAGAAGTCCGTAGCAAACTCTTTCCATTCTATAGGCTTTGCATCTGCACCTCTGTCTACCTTCTACTACTTAAACCACGTATGGGCTACATCTTATAGCTGATAAGTGGATAACTCAAAACTCTAATTGGAAGTTACTCCCATGATTTTTGTGACTTTCTAAACCTGATCGAGAAACCTTTATGGATCCTCTTCAGACTTAGAACCTGAGAATGAAGGAGGATTTATTTGGTGAAGTCCTGAATCCTAGCTGTAGCAAGATTGGCCACTAGTTGGTCAGAATAGTAGCTATCTATTCATTCTAAGTTATGACTAAATTGGCTAGAGTAGTGAATGTAGCCTTGAACTCTACTTGAGAGACGTGCTCGTCTAGGGGATCTGCCTGAATGGGTTAAGGTGATGACTGATTTCTAGTTCCTCTTTTGATAGTCCTTTTGGGAGGCATGTTCTGTAAGTGAAAGAAAGAAGCGTACTGGAGCTTAAGCTCACTTTCATGACATGAATACTGAAAGAAGGGAAACTTTTCCTAAAATATCTCGTAGCCTCCTGTCCATAAGTATGGCGTGCAATACACCTATGTATAAGACTCTACTAGATGTGGATTTCAGACTTCCTAGGACACTGTTGAACCTTTGGATCTAATACCAAGTTTGTAACGCCCCAAGTCTATACCCCGAATGCTACACGATACTCATAATCCCAAAGGAAAACAAGCTAAACCATGACTGGTACCTGCTGCAATAACTGAGTAATAAATACTGTAATTATGTAGAAATAGGTTATAACATATGCCATAAGGTTCAAATTTGTAAATAAATCTTAATGTAGTATCAAAATACAAAAAATGAATATAAGTACTGAAAAATTGAATAACTGTCTGAATATACTATAGTTTCAAAAACCCTCTAACTGTCTGAAAGGTGGGGTTGATAGGACAACTCCCCAACTAACTCTAACTACTGATACTGAAACTAAAATACTAAAAATAATAAGCATGTCCTCAAACTATGTGGACTCACCACTACTCTAAAAGCTGAGAATCTGAACTGCTAAGGGTGCTCTAGGACCCGTACATCCGAACCTAAAATATAAGACCTCAAAGAGAAAAAGAAATCATGCATCAGTACTTTAAATATACTGGTATGCTTAGTAAGGTAGGCTGAAATGCAAGGGTTCATATGCATGAACAATACTAACTAAATAACATAAGTATGACTGAGTAAGAGTACATGCATGAGTGCGTAAACTATAACTGAAAACATGATAGTACTGGTTACTGAATCTGAATACTGATTTATTGAGGTTTAAATTTAGTGATACTATATTACTGATAATTGGATTACTGTATCTGATAGTCCTGAATTTCATAGAACTAGACTGAGTTCCATACTGATTTGAGTGACTATGTCTGATAGTCCTGAATTTATAGAACTTAACTGAGTTCTATTCTAAGACTGAGACTGGAACTGAGACTGTAAGAGGTAATCATCTAACCGACATGCCCTTTCTCTAGTTGATTTGGGGTCAAACCTGTAATCCCAATTGGAAGAGTATCAATACTGTGACATGGGTAAGGACAAGCTGTGAGTTAGCCCTCTCTGATAGGATGCTCTTCCGTTCACCCTCGTTGATAGGATAACTCGGATAATAAGTATCATAATGTCTTACAGAAAGATACCTCAACCTACACTGGCTACATAGTTCTATAATGCAGGGATTGCTGCTAAGGGTCAAACTCTCTGCTAACAGAAATGCCCCTATCCCTGGGTTAACTCGGTACTGAATCCTTCTCCCAACTGAATAGACACTAAACTAATTTTTAGTCTGTACTAGGCTGGACTGAGTTGTTACTGAGATTACTATTTATCTGAACTGAACTGAGTTTACTGAGTTCCATTGACTAACAGAATACTACTGAATTCTCTTAGCTGACTGAGTTTACTGAGGTCTAAACTAGATACTGAATTAGACTGGACTAATATGGATTCTACTGAGTTTTTCTGAGTTATGTAACTAACTGAGAGTATTACAGATCATGTCATGACTAATACTATTCTATGCTAACCATGGCTCTAGGTAATTAGCTAATTTATCAGTTACAAGTACCCTCAGGACTTGATAACATAAATTAAGAGACATGGCATAAAATGAAACATGTAAACTATGAACTTGATCATTATTGATTCATTAGGGTATTTTAACAAACACTTACATGATATAACTTGCAAATAAGCTAACTTGACATGATTTCATTCTCTTAATAGTTCATATGGACACTTTATTAAGCACTTGGTGAGCATAGGATATGCACATAGTATTGAACAACAAGTGAGCATCATAATTTATCTCTAATTTCACAAGTCATGGGTTTGTCATAGATTCACATGAATCTACACATATAATGATCAATTTCACATGAAAAGATATATATATAATCATGAATTAGGAACTTAATCCAAATAGCAATCATGGATACACTTTAATTCCAACAATGGAAATCATAAAATTAATTAGTTGAAGTTTAGAAGAGATTCTTGGACTCCAAGGGTGGAGTAAACCCTTGGATGAACACTTCACATACCTTAGTGCCTGAATTTTGAGATTGATGGTAGAATTCTTGAGATTTGAATCTTGAATTGAAAACCCTAAGGCATGTTCTTGAGAGATTTGAAGAGAAAGTGAGTATTCTTTTGTGAATTAGGGATGAATTTTGTGTTTTAGGGGGATGAAGGTTAGGAAAAAAAGATCCAAATATTCCCAAGGACACAGTCTTTTAATGGATGAAAACTGTACTATCGACACGCAAGCTGACGCACCATGTTATTGGCATCGATGCAATAGCTAATGCATCACGTTGATTCCGTATCGACTCATTAGAAATTAATTATGGGAGATGGGGAAAACACCTATCAACGCGATAGTCGATGCGGCACGCCAAGATCGCGTTGATCTACTATTTTAGGATTCCAAAGAAGCTTCAAATGAAGTCCGAAAAGTCCAAAACTTGTCCGGAAACACCTACGGACATTCCTTATCATGAGTCAACCTAGATATCAACATTTAAGGGATGTAAAGGTCACAAAATAAGATTTCCAACTTTCGAAGGCTAAAATAACACTAAGTCTGAATACTTAGCTAGAATTTTCTAAGTCTGGGACCTCTTAACAAGCTTAAAGGACTGAATTAAGTTAAGAATTTTGTGGGGTCTTACATAATCCTAGCTAGTCATACTGCTAGAGACGAACACCATAACCTATATTATTAAATAATGTCATCACACAGACATATATGTGGTCAGTACTTTTGGAATGCACTGAGTATATGAGGGTGAATGAAACAAGTAAAACTGAGATATGTCATGAACTGAAAACATGCATGCTAAGTTTAAATAGACTGACTAAAGTAATGAATAAAACAAAAACAGAAATATTATTGAGCATGAAAAAAAACAAAGAATAATTTGGTAAGTTGTCTAAGTCACTACACTTAGTTTCTGAAACTTATCTTTTCCGTGGAAGATTCTTATAACCAACATAAACTATGTGAGATAGCATGGAATACAATGTTTGGACCACATTGAGGAGGGTTATTCTATCCTTTCCATCAGTATAAAACCTAAACTAAACTTAATTTATCACTAATTTGAGCCCCTTAGGGAAAGAGGTCACTCTCTAGTGAGTCCACTTAAACCTACGGTGGCACGTAGTTTCTATGAAATAGGATTAGCTAAACCCAAATTCCCCTCTTGGTGCTAAATACTAATCCCAAAAATATATACACTAGTGCTCATAATATATTAAATTCACCTTAAATTAAGCGTATGAATTTATTAATTTGAAAACCAATTATGCTTCTGTTAATAAATCACACTCATGAATAATTTGTAAATTTCAAATCATGTCTGAGATCACAAGATCAAAACTAAAATTTAAATCATACTGTAATAATTTGAAATCTATACTAGAAAATCTAAAATTCTTGTAAACTGAGAGAATTTTTCTGAACTCACACACTCTTACTTGTAAACTGATTGAATCATGCTGAAATCATGTACATTTATCAACTCATGGACCATTATGTCAATATATTGAAATTCATCTCATAATAGCAATCATGTAAGTAAAAACATGACTAAAGGTAAATTCTTTTGCTAACCAAACTTTAAATCACATGATAATGTCATAATTTCAAAAACATGAAAAAAATTGTATGAACCCTAACCATAAAATCTTTAGAACTTATGTAAAAACTAAACTTTTGGGTATAAGGATGAAAAGTTATCCTTATTCAAACCCCACACAACTAGAATTAGTGAATTTCTTGGAGTAAACTTGAATTGGGACCTTGAAAGCTTAAACCTTGGTGAAGAAATTCCTTTTTTGTGTTCTTAAGGGTTTTGGGAGAGAAAGTAATGCATATTATGACTTTTGAGGGTGGGAAAATGGGTTTATTATGGTTGTAGAATAATTTATGACTTGTGAGGGTGGGGAAATATATTTATTATGGTTAGATAATTATTTAAGATGTAAAAGACGAAAAAGACCTTGAAAATTTTCAAGAAAAGCCAAAATCTGGCATTTTTACGCCCCTGGGCGTGGTATGCTCTTATTGCGCCATGTCACTAGTTTTTGCGACAGGGTATGCCATACCTTTGTGGGAAACCGTTAATGTGGACCCTCACTATTTTGAGGTTCCAAAGTGTCCCAAAAGTTTTGGAACACTTAATTATTGTCTTGTTAACTAACCTTGTCATTAATCAACTCAAAAATGGCACTAAAACACGATAGAACTATTAAAATATAATCTTTAAAATTTTTAGGGTCTAACATTATCTCCCTCTTGGGAACATTTATCCTCAAATGAAGGTTGGGATAGGGAAAACCTATTTCATAGGTTTGTTAGACTGAGATATGAAGCTTATCTTACTCTAAAACTTAAATCTATCCACCTCAAACTTGAAGTTACAACTGAAATGTCGAATTAGACACGAACTTTATAAGATAAATTGATATGAGTAGGGATGTTGATGAGTAGAATAGTTTAGAATAGATTTTTAAACTCAAGATGACTCTATACTAGGAGTAAATAAATGAGGATATTGGCTCATTATTTCTGCTTTAGCTTCTCATGTCGTTCCCTCAATCGACTGATTTCTCCAAAGAATTTTTACTGAAGCCACTTCCTTATTCATTAACCTTCGAACTTGTCAATCAAGAATTTCAATTGGGATCACCTCATAGGACAAGCTATCTTTCACTCCTATGCTTTCTGTGGGGACTACTAAGGATGGGTCCCTAATGCACTTCTTTAGAATCGATACATGGAAAAATGGATGGATGGCTAATTCTGACAAAAAATCTAATTCATAAGTAACATCCCCAACATGATTTAAAATTTTATATGGACCAATATACTGAGGACTAAACTTTCTTTTCTTCCCAAACCTCATCACACCTATCATGGGTGATACTTTTAAAAACACACAATCACCTATCTCATACTTTAGTTCCCTCTATCTCATATTCGTATACTATTTCTTATGACTTAGAGTGGTTTTAAACCTCTCACGGATCAACTAAACCATCTCTATAGCTTCAATGAAAAAATTCAGCCCAACCAAAGATGCTTCACCAACTTCAAACCATCCTATAGGTGATCTATACCTACGCCCATACACTGCTTCTAATGGAGCCATCCGAATACTAACATGGTAATTATTATTATAAGCAAACTCAATCAAATATAGATCATTTTCCCAATTTCCTTTGAAGTTAATCACATAATATCTCAACATGTCCTCCAAATTTTTAATAGTATGCTCGGCTTGACTATTTTTCTGTGGATGAAAAGCAGTACTAAGCTTAACCTTTGAACCAAGGCCTTTTGGTAACAACTGCAAATACTATGATGAGAACTGAATACCTTAGTGTGAAATTATGGATAAGGGTATTCTATGAAGCCTTACTAACTCACGAACATAAAGCTTAGTATAATCTTCAGCTAGGTCTGAGGTTTTATCTGGAAAGAAATGGGTTGACTTGGTCAATTGATCCATAATGATCTAAATCAAATCACGCTGACGCCTGGTGCGAGGGAGTCCTGTAATAAAATCCATATTACTGACCTCCTACTTCCAAGTAGGGATGTCAGTATCTTGAAGCATACCTCTTGGCCTTTGATACTCAACCTTCACTTGCTGAAAATTTGGATACTTAGCCACAAACTCTACTATGTCCTTATACCATTCCACAAATAATCCTCTCAGAGGTTATGGTATATCTTGGTAGCACCAGAGTGAATTGAATATTTAGAATAATGGGATTATGCTAATATCCTTTCTCTCAACCTGTCAACATTGGGAGCACATAACCGATCTTGATAGCGAAGGACACCATCTCCTCCTTAGGGGAACACCTCAACTTTTTCTAATGAACTGCACCTATTATCTGGCTACATATGGGATCATTATGTTGTTTTTCTTTCACTTTTGCCACTAAGGACGACTATGAACCATTTTTAACCACTAACCCACCATCATTTATTCCAAGATAACACACACCCAATTGTGCTAATCTGTTCACCTCTTTGGCCAACACCTTCTTCTCATTTTCCAAATAACCGCACTACCCATAGACAACCTATTCAAACCATCAACTACTACACTCGCTTTGCCCCTATGGCGGAGTACATTTATGCCATAATCATTAGTAACTCCAGCTAACTTCTCTAACAAATATTTAATTACTTTTTTGTAAATACATACTGAAGACTCTTATGATTGGTGAAGATATTAACGTTCACACAATACAAAAAGTGTCTCCAAATTTTCATTGCAAAAACAACAGTTGTTAACTCCAAATCATGAGTCGGATAATTCATCTCATAGTCTTTAAGTTGTTTGGAGGCATAAGCTATTAATTTTCTGATTTGCATCAAAACACAACTTAACCCAACTCTGGAGGCATCACAGTACACCATAAATCAGTCTACCCTATCTGGTAAAGCTAGCACTGGTACTAAAGTTAATCTGTCCTTCAACTCCTAAAATCGCTTCCCATATTTATCTAACCATATAAATTTCACATTATTTTGGGCCATCTTAGTGAATGGTGCAACTATTGAGGAAAACTCTCAACAAACCTCCTATAGTAATCGGCTAAACCCAGAAAACTCCTAATATCATATGGAGTAATGGGCCTAGCCTAATGCTTCACTGCATCTATTTTATAAGGATCTAAATGAACCTACACCTGAAATTGCATGCCCCAAAAAGGTAACAGTCTCTAACCAAAATTCACACTTATTCAACTTGACATACAACTGTGATCCTTGATGTTCTGTAACACTATTCTACAACTGGTTTGCATGCTCCTCCTCACTTCGATAGAAGACAAGTATGTCATAAAAAAACATGTTCAAATACTTCTTGAAGACCTTGTTCATTAAATCCGTAGAGGCTGCAGGAGCATTTGTTACTCCAAAAGACAACCACAAACTCAAAGTGACCATACCGAGTTTTGAAAGCGGTTTTCAAAATGTCATACTCTTGAACCTTCAACTGATGATATCTCGATCTAAGGTCAATCTTTGAAATAAACAAACACCCTAAAGAGGGTCAAATAAGTCATTAATTTTGGGGATAGGGCACTTATTATTGATGGTGACCTTATTCAACTGTCTGTATTCTAAACACATTCTGAGAGTACCATCCTTTTTGCACAAAAATAAGGCTTGAGCACCCTATTGAGAAATACTAAGTCTGATGAACCCATTATCTAAGAGGTCCTTAAGTTGCTCTTCCAATCCTTCCATTTTACTAAAGCCATCAGATCGGGAGAAATATAAATGGGCTGAGTATTTGGAAATAGGTTAATATAGAATTCAATTTCTCTATCAGGAGGTACCCAAGGAAGATTATCAATAACGACTTTGGAAACTTATTGACTACACAAAATGATTGAATAGTTGAGGTTTTAATCGAAGTATCTTTAACCCAAACAAATTGATAAATACACTTTTTTGAGATTAACTTTCAGTCCTTAATTTAGGAGATAAAAAACCTTTAGGAGTTACTAAACTATCATCCCACTCGAGGGCTGACTCATCTGAAAACTAAAACTTTGCTACTTATGCAAAAATCAACTAAACCATAGCATTAATAGAGCAAATCCATGCCAAGGATGACATCAAAATCTATCATCTCTATCTCTATAAAATCTACCAAGGTAACGCTGTAGAGGCCTGTAATAAGGCACTTTTAGTATACCCATCTAGCAATAACTAACATGCCAATGAGAGTGAAAACTAAAAATAGCTCATAAAGATTCTCAGCAATTACACCCAAGTTTACGATAATAAGTAGGGTTATAAAATAGAGGGTGGACCTCGGATCTAACTATTGAAACCCTTTAGGTTTTCTTGGAAAAGTAAGGGACCAGGTCCCTAAGAAAATACAAAAAAATAACTAGGGAGTAAGGGATAGTACCAAAAGAGTAAAAATATAAGGATTTTCATATGGAAACCCAGTATGGGAATAGCATAACTTTCCTTCATAAGAAACAAAAAAATCAACATAATGAGCCTCCTACAATTTAGATTTTAGCCTAAATCTAGGCCACCTGAACTAGTAGCAACTTTACTATAAGATCTTCTTTGTAACTCTACCAAGAACTCTCTCTACACTAATTAACTCTAATCATCTTTACACTTAGCCAACTCTACCTAAGAAATACTCTTAATGAGAAAACACTACTTTTATAAAATGAGTAGTTCTTTCACAAATCAGCACTGAAGAACACTTTTAATTTAAGCTCACATAATCAGCTAAGAACTTGAGTAGTTTTTGAATTGGATTTTTGTTGCCTTACTTCACTCTTTTGAATTGCAAAAAAGAAATTTTTGAAGAGGTATCTCTTTCCTTTTATAGATGGGAGATGATTAGGGTTTGAAAGCTCATAAGACCAGTTGTCCAAGTGAGTGCATAATAGCATAAAATAACACCTGCAAGTTTGTTACAATAGATGACATAACTATGAAGAAAGTATGTGCCATTTGTATTGTACCTTGCATGTCCAGGGACCTGGTCCCTTGTAATTTAGTTGCTCATCATCAAAACTACATATAACAATTTCCCCTCTTTTTTATGATTACAAACCAAACTATACAATTTAAGGATCAGTGCACATTCATCATAATTAATCAGAGTGATTACCACTTGAGGATGAATGTTCCCTCTATCATCATGATTCTTCTTTTATGCAACATAGGGACCTGGTCCCTTGTTGTCATTTTGTAGCAAAAAATTCCCCTTTTTATTATGTGCACCTTTAATTTGTGAATTTGCATTTATTTAGCATATTTCCCCCTATTAGTATGACTCTCTCCAGACCTTCATCCACTTCTTAATTTGTGCATTTGTATTTCTTTAGAATTTTTTACCCCTCTCAGTATGACTCTCTTTAGGCCTGCATCTATAACTCAATTTACCTGGTGCAATGCTTCCTATTACATAAACTTAGTATTTTTCCCCCTTTTGGAATCATTGAAAAGGATTATCAGTAAACCAAGAGTAAAGATAAGCATAGATTAGGTAACTCATGGCCACTGGGGCAACACTTTTGACATAAAAGATAACAAGTTGTAAAGAACAAATCAAAGATTCATTCATAAGTAGAGTACTATAAAAGCAGTGCCTAATTTAAATGTTCAAAGAAAAAATCCACATGGAGTGTATGAAGAATTAACAAGTGAAGGATAGGAAAACATTTAAAGGAGTAGGAACAAGTTGCTGTTAGGATGCCTTATCTCTTCATTCAATCTCAGAATTTCATTAGTTAGGGTTGACACCTTTTCCCCCATTCACGATTCTTAAATTTATGTAAGCTAGTGTCACACGGTCTTTGTCTCTTGAAGCTTGCTGATTTCTTCATCCTTGGTAGCTAAGTCCCCCTTTAGTTCCTCTATGTCCTTGCTAAGCTCCCTTTGATAAATGTTGCCTAGCTTTTTATATTTTTGTTTCTTTCTTTCTTGGATACACCCTAATTTTTCTCCCCATTCTTTCTTCTGGTGTAAGTGTTCACAGACTCTCTTTAAGCTACTTTTATCTTCTTGGGACCAAATCCATAAGTAAAACTTCTAGACCTTTTTCAAGAATTTTTGGTGTTTTATTGACATCAGTTTTCTTGTGATCAACCAAGCTCTTTCCTGGGCTATTGGACAACAAGATAAGATTTTTAGCTACCCATTTTTTATCCATAACAACATCATTAGAATATTTTTGAAGACTCACGATGATTCTTTATTGACGGGTTGAATGATTAAAGAGTTGAGCTTTGGAAGAGAAGAAAAAGAAGTATGTTTTTCAGGAGGGTCTGGAAAGGGATTTTTCACGATGCTAAGCTTAGAACCCTTGAAGGACAAGAAAATGAGAAAGTTTTAGCCATTAGAAGGTCCTTTTATTTATAGGGTAGTTTTAGATTGAGACTTTTCCTTTTGAGAGATAAAGAAGTGGTTTCAGCAAGATTTAAGAGAATAAAAGGCGTAAGGGAGGGTTTTTTGAGGGAATAGGATATGATCCAAGTCAAATTTTTAAGTGAGTCACCTTCCCCCTTGTTTTTGGAATATAATAATTTTGTTCTGACAAAAATATAGGAAACACATCTTTTTTCATGATAGAACATATAAAATATGTGCATACAAGATACTAACATGAGAGACAGGACCAGGTCCCTCTTTAGTTTAAATGAATCTTTATCTCTGGGCTTGTCGCATCTGTCTATCTTTATAATTGTTCCCTTGATTGTATACCTGCAAGGGTATGGTACTAAGTTAGACCTATATATGCCTAGTTTACCAAGGATACCTATTCCCCAGACATAGCCAATTTTGTGAGGAGACACTAGTTTATTTGATAGTAGGTCAGGCTGCTTTGGTCAATCTCATCGCCTACTTGTTAAGACTCACTTCACTTTACAATATCCAAATTTTTTCAAAAATAGTGTTGAGGACCTGGTTTTAGACTTGATATTCTACAAAAGTCCAGAGTTAACTTTGTATTGTTTTGGACTTTCCACCCTTTTTTTCATATTTAAGTTCTTTATTGGGATAGAAGTTCTAATTCACATATGACAACTTCATCAGATATGTCTTGAGAGATAAAACACAGCCATACCTTCCATCAATAAGCTTTTCTTGACTATGATCTCCTTCTGATGCCTTGAATAATGATCTCTTGTTGGATTTAGCAACTCACTTGAGTCTGAGTTCCCAATAGTAGGACAATAGAGTGATTGAGTTCATCTTAGCCCACCTAGGAAGTGATGGGGTTTTCTTTACTTTTTTAGAGACTCGAAGCCCTTAGTATGAGTACTTTCTTGCTGAGTATATTCAATATTCCTTAATTTTTCCTTACTACAGTGCTGACATCCTTCTTTCAAAAGTCCATTTCTTCCATAGTGAGTGTGCAAGGGTTTGTGCCCTTTGTTTTTGTCAGAATGAGCAACCTTCCCTTTAGACTCCCCAGGATGGAATGTCTTTAGGTAGCCTATACCTCTACTATTATTAGCTTCATGAATGGGTAAATCAAAAAGAATTAGTGAGGAAGTAGTCCACTTAAGAGACTTGTTCAACTCTTTTTTCAGGCGGACCAGGTCCCTCTCTAATTCTTCATTCTTATGGAGTGATACTATGAGGTGTTGTTGTGAATCTTTCAGTCTCTCCTTAAGATAAATCTGAATCCCAGAGGCTTCCTTCTACCCGTTACTATCAATACCATTTACTTTCTCTAGATTCCTTATTAGAATCAGATTTTTAGAGTTTATCTTTGTGAACAACTCTTCAGTTTCAAAAATTTTGAGAGTTAGAATAATCAACTCATGCTCTTGATTCTCTACCTTTTCTTCCAAGGCATTCTTCTCAGTAGTTAGTTCACATACAAAGTCTAACAAAATACTTACAAGTCTTTTTATCTTCCTAGCCATGTAATTATCTTGATTTTCCTTAATATCAGATATAGTTACCTCCTTTTCTTTTTCATCTTCAATGTTTGACCTTAGTGCAAACAATGAATCATAATAGATAAATCCTCTTCTACTACTAGCATAGAAATATCTCCAGTATTCTAAACTTTATCTGAATCACGGGAAGAATCTCCCCATGTTCCTCGAGCTTATTTTCCTACATACTCAGATGGTTCTTTGTTTCCTGAATTATTCGAGCCTTGGTCCTTGATCTTTCCTTTGTCACCTTCCACCTTAGTACTATTTCTATTTTCTTGCGGCTTTCCTTTCTTTGGAACTAACTACTCATCCTCATGGCTCTAATAATCCTATTTTCCAGATAGGAAACATCAGTATCTTTATTACCATTTGGATTATATTTAGAAGCTTTCAAAGCCAAGGATTTTTCTCTTTTTGCCACCTTCTTATCTATTTCTTGTTATTTCTTGAGCTCATATGTCTTTAGATTACTAATGAATTCATCCATGGTGAGGATTTTGAGGTTCATTGACTAAGTTATAGCATCCACCTTACTTTACAAAGGTTTAGGAAGAACCCCAAGAATCTTTCTCACTTGCATATATACTGGGATCATCTCTCCTAAATAGTGAAGTTTATTTGTTATTATGGTGAATCTGGTATGTATTTCTTAGATAATTTCTGCTTATTTCATGGTGAAGCTTTCATACTGGCTAGTCAGCAATCTACCTTTGAATCCCTCACATCAATATTACCTTCATGAGAAGTCGTCAAGCAATCCCAGATCTCTTTAGCACTTTCACTAGCTGAGATTCTATTATATTCATTAAGACCTATTCCACATACTGGCAATTCTTGGCCTTGTAACTTTTCTCAATCTTTCTACTATCTTTATTATTTAACTCCCACCTATTTTTGACAACTATTTTGTTACTTCTCCTTCCTTTACTTCTCTAATAGGAATATGAGGACCATCAAGGATTATGTCCATCAAGTTCAGCCATAATAAAGTCAAACATCCTAGTTTTCCACCATCTATAATACTTTCCATTGAATCTTTATTGTTTAGTTTTAGATTGCCCTTCTTCTAGATTAGTTGGAGCATACATGCTAATCAAGACACTCTAGGTATGAACCTTTTAGAAAGACCAGGCTCTAATACTAATTGTTGAAACCCTTTGGGTTTACTCCGCAAAGTAAGGGACTAGGTCCCTAAGAATAGAACACATGCAAAATACATAAAAATAATCAAGGAGTAAGGGACAATACAAAAGAGTAAAAACACAATGAGTTTTATATGGTAACCTAGTATGGAAAAAACCATGGTATTCCTTCCAAAGCACCAACGAAATCCACTATAATCTACCTCCTAATTATAATCTAGATTTCAGCCTAACTCTAGGCTCCTTGCACTAGTAGCAACTCTACTGCAAGCTCATCATGTTATCTCTACCAAGGACTCCCTCTATACTAATAAACTCAAATCAGTTTTACAGTTAGGCAATTCTACCTAAGCAACACTCTTACCAAGAAAACACTACTCTTATAACATGAGTAGCTCTTTATTAATTAGCACTCAAGAACACTTTCAATATAAGCTAACATAATCAACTAAGAACTTGAGTAGTTTTCAAACTGAGTTTTTCCTTTCTTACTTCACTCCTTTGAATTGCAAAAAAATAAATGTTGAAGAGGCATCTTTTTCCCTTTATAGATGGGTGATTATTAGGGCTTGAAAAATCATTAGACCAACTGTCCAAGTTAGAACAAAATAGCACAAAATAGCACCTGCAAGTTTGTTACACAAGATGAAAAAACTGTGAAAAAGGTGTGTGCCGGCTGTATTGTACCTTGCATGGCTAGGGACCTGGTCCCTTGTTTATCTTCTTATCATTAAAAATACATATAGCACTAACAAAACATAAGCATCAAGATAAAATATATGAAGCATACTAGTGACTACATCTGGGGAGCTCTTATGCTCCTAATGAGATGGTATATCATAAAGCAAGTTTTGATGCTAACTACAACTAGTACTAGATGATGTGCCATGCTGTAGAAATAGGTGGCTTCACTGAGCTTTTGTCACAACCTTACACTACCCCCTAGTTGTAATATATTGCTTGAAACCACAAGTGATCCCAAGCTAACCATGACTGGTATGATACTTAAGAAACTAATTTAGAATATATTACAAAACTTAATTTGTGGAGTTGAAGCATAACCCTGAAAAGTCTGAATAAAGTTAATGCTGATATAGTTTACATCATGATAAAACTGAAGAAAAAAACTCAAATTACATGATAGACTTTGACTAACATCTATAAAACCTGAACTATACTAACTATATATAGCTGGGAAATGCCTCTAACTACCACTAATCAATACATATGGAAAATAAAAAATATAGTACTTGATCTACAAGTGTCTGGAGTTCTTAAAATAGGAGAACTTATCACCTGCTGGCTAAAAGCTACAAATAATCTGACCCTGATGTAAGAGCTACATATGGTACCTACATTATGAAAGATGTAGCCACAAACACATAGATTTTGTAAGTACGTTGGAATGTACTGAGTATATGGAGACATGCACCAAATCATGAAATATTTCAAACATGTTGTAAAACTAAGGATGTAAGTTATTTGCTGAAATATATATCTGAAACATGGTTATACGTGAAAACTATAAATCATAGAGAATTTATAAATCATGATCTAAAAAGAATTTTGTAATCTAGGAGGCGGTAGAAACATAAATGTCGTAAGCCATACTCTTGTGGGGTTGAATATGCTGTAGACACGGTACTGAGGATGACGTATGAATACTGGGTCTGAAACTATATGATGGGAACTTACTTGACTCATGGATCTAAATATGCAAACATACTGCGTCTAAATGAATAAACTTATAAAACCAACATAATATGTATTAAGTTGATTTGATTAACTAAATGATTAATGTCTATATGACGAATAATAGAAATTTGAGAATAGGGATAACTAACATTGACATGCTGAGTAGCGGATATATGAATATTGATCATGTAAAACTAAATTGTACTTTGTCTGAATAACTGGACTGAAATTGTAGGGTACTGTGCACATGAGCTAAGGACCAACTGAATAGCATGAGATAACTGAACATTAATGCATGAAAATTGTGACATCTAAGAATGCAAGACCAAAAATAAATCTGTAATCTTAAATATGTTAGAAATCTGAAAGACCATAAACTGTATATCTAAATAATTGAACATTTGTACACTTTTTCAAGAAAACCTTAACTGAGAATACACTGAGAATGTGAGGTGTATCATCTAACCAACATGCCCTAATCTGTGCTAATCGGGGTCCAACCTGTAACCCAGTTGGAAGGGTGTTAGTATCATGCCACGGGTACCAGTACTGGCTGTGTGGATCCACTAAACTGATGTCCGGAAGGACTAATGAGTAACCCTCGACTAGAAGGTATTCTAATGAAAAATATGTTACCCTCAACTGGCAGGTAAACACATTGTCAACCTTCAACTGGAATATTGATATCTCTAACCTACGTTAGCTACTTAGTTTTGTAATTCAGAGATGGCTAATAAAGGTCACACCCTCTATTGGCAGGTAAGCCCCCAACGCGGGCCTATCATGGTGACTTTCTACATGATCTGAGACATGAAAGAAGGGAAACATTTCTTAAATACCTTGTAGCATCTCAAAGAAAATACAGATGTCTTTATACCATTCTTCAAGACTCTACTAGAAATGACTTTATAGATACCTAGGACACTTGTAACCCGACTCTGATACTAAATTTATCATGACCTGAGACTACCCCTAGTTATAACACGGTGCTTGAAACAACAAGTGATCCCAAGCTAACTCATTAGTTGGCATGATACTTAAGCAACTGATTTAGAATATATTACAAAACATAATTTGCTGAGCAAAAGCATAATCGGGAAAAGTCTATATAAATTTAATGTTGATACAGTTTACATCATGATAAAACTGAAGAAAGAAACTCAAATTACATGATTGACTCTGACTTACATCTATGAAGCCTCTACTATACTGAAAATAGATAGCTGGGACATGCCTTCAACTACCAATAATCAATACATATGGAAAATCAAATATATAATGCATGATCTATAACTTTCTGGAGTTCTCAAAAGAGGAGAACTTATCACCTGCTAGTTGAAAGCTGTAAACTATCTGATCCTGATGTAAGAGCTACATATGGTACCTATATTTTAAAGGATATACAAAAAATGAATATATGTGGTTGGTATGTTGGAATGCACTGATTAAATGGATACATGCACTAAATCATGGAAATATTTCAAATATGCTACAAAACTGAGGATATAAGTTATTTGCTGAAATATACATTTGAAACATGGCTATACGTGAAAACTATAAATCATAGAGAATTTATGAATCATGAGCTAAAAACAATTCTATAAGCTAGGAGGAGGTACAAATATAAATGTCGCAAACAATTCTCTTGTGGGGACAAATATGTTGTAGAAGTGGTATTGAGGATGACGTATCAATACTGGGTCTAAAACTATGTGATGGGAACTGACTTAACTCATGGATCAGAACATGCAAACATACTACGCCTGAATGAATAAACTTACAAAACTAACATAATATGTATTAAGTAGATACGATTAACTTAATGACTGATGTCTATGTGATCGAACAACTAAAATTTGAGAAAAAGGATAACTAACATTGGTATGTTGAGTTGTGGATTTATGAATGTTGATCGTCTAAAACTAAATCGTACTTACCCCAAATAACTAGATTGAAAATGTGGGGTACTGTGCAATTAAGATAAGGACTAACTGAACATGAATGCATGAAAACTTTGACATCTGAGAATGCAAGACAAAGCATAAATCTATAATCTAAAATAAGTCTAAAATCTAAAAGACTGTAAATCGTATAATTAAAGAAATGAAAATTTATACACATGGTCAAGCAAACCTGAACTGAGAATATACTAAAATACTGTACTGACACTGTAGGATGGATCATCTAACCGACATGCCTCAATCTGAGCTAACTGAGGTCCAACCTGTAACCCTAGTTGGAAGGGTATTAATACCATGCCGCGGATACTAACACTAGTTGTGTGGATCCACTAAATTAATGTCCCAAAGGACTAATGAGTCACTCTCAACCAGTAGGTGCTCTAATGATATATGTGTTACTCTCAACTGGAAGGTTGAAATCTCTAACATGCGGTGTCTATGTAGTTCTATAACTCAAGAATAGCTAGTAAAGGTAACACCGTCTACTAGCAGGTGAGCCCTTAATCCCTGGGTTTTCTCGGTGCCAAATCCAACTCCCAACTGAAGACACTAAAATACTAACTGGTGCATGCACTGATAACTGATAATAGGTAAACGTAGGTCATTGTATTCTGATAATAATAGTGCATACAAATTCTGAGGTAATTATTAACATATAAACTAATACTACTAAAGATAATCATGGTGTTTTGAATATGACATTAAAATCATGGTCTGACTGACTTGTTACTTTAAAAATGGAAATCATGTAAAGAACATAGGTATCGAGTGTTTATCCCCCACTAATACTAAATGACCATAAAGCACAATATCAATACTTAAAACTGTAGGATGGGAAACATGGTTCAACGACCCAAAACATGGATATTTCATCAATCACGTTGGAATCATAATCTTGAACATGGGAATGTCTTAAACATAAGGAAGAAATATAATTACTAGGTTAACTTCATAATTTGGGTATTTTGCTTGAATAAAACATGGGGAACTAAAATCCAAAGCATAAGGAAATCAAATATTTCATGGGATCATACTTGGCCTGAATTAACTTTAAACTTCTATGACAACATGAAGAAAAATTTCCTTGAACATAGTAAATATTAGAACAAAGGAAAAACTCCATAATTTACTTGAAAAAGAAGGTTTTTAGGATCCAAGAGTGAAAGGCACCTATGAATGAATACCCCACAACCCTTAAACCTTGAAATTTAAAGAGAAAAATTAATCTTAATGGTTCTTGAACTTGGGGAACTTGAATTCTTCATCCCTTGGGAAAAAAGATTGAATTTGTATTCTTGGGGAATAGAGGGAGGGTTTTCTTGAAAGATATTTGGAGAAAAGGGCAAATAATGCCCGAATTGGTGTCTTAATTCATCTTATGGATGATTTAGGTTAAGGAGAAAAGACACAATTGCCCCTCATGCAATTAAATTCGTAACTGGGCATAATGAGCTTACTGTGATACAGTTAAATTGTGGTGGTGCATTCCACTAAGCCCGATGCATTATGCATGGCAAAGGAAACAACACCCTGACACGGGCCTATCAGGGTGACTTTCTTGATTTTTGATCCAAACATGACCCAAACCTCGTTCAAAAAATTTGAGACTTCTCCAAGGCATGCTTCTCACACCTCTGAACATGAATTAACTCAAAAACCAACACCTTAGGGTCAGGAAGACCAATTTGAAAATCCTCGAAGTTAAGAGACCTTAGAAATAACTAAGTCCCCAATATATAGTGAAATTTTAAGGCCTTAAGCCCCTTATGCATGCAACTAGAAGCTGAACTGGCTAAGAATTATATAGGGTATTACAATATCTCCCTCTTGGGAACATTCATCTTCAAATGAGACTGATTAGACTGAGAGTTCTGAACTAAGGTAACTGAGATCACCTACTAAACACGCATGACTGGGAATATGAATACATAATTGACTCTGAAACATGATACATGAACTGAACTAATTTAGTGAATACATGCAATGACATGAGAATGGTTATAAGGGTGTGATTGAAACGAGACAGTTAACATATGAGTGACCATTACCTCAGGGTGGATCTGGTTTTGTGAAGAATAGTTGAGAGGTTTAGGACATGAAAACTCAAGGTATTATAATATCTCCCCCTTGGGATCATTCGTCCCTCGAATGATACTGACTTGGCTGAAATACTAAGCAAAGACTGAGATATGCACATAACACTTATGAACGGACTCATAACTGAGTATTTGGAATCTGAAATTGATGCATGATGCATAAACTGAGATGGATTCATAATTTTAATGGATGTGAATATTTTACCACATGGAATGGCCATATTCATGAAACTGTAGCTATTAAGACTAGATGGGAAAATGAAAAAACATAGGAACTTGTCTATCTGACTGCTAAAGTGAATTGGTTATTATGCAGACTAAATTATACTGAAATATTACATTCAACTAGAGTATTTCTTCAACACTCTTTCTAAGAGTTCTAATAGTAGTAGGGAGCAAAGTATCTAGGGTATGATCTCTATAGGATATCTGAGAAAGGAATCTTAATATAGCTATCACTCTATAACATAGAACATAGGCCTATAAAACATATGCTAGGATAGAATCACATGACCATAGTCAATGCAACTGCTAACTTTTAAGCATAGCCACAGTTCGCAATTACTCCCTCAACTATGATTTTCCTCTCAAATACTAGTCTCATTTGATTCAACTTATAATTCTTATATGGGCATTAATAACTCCATCACTTAAGTCTGACCTAAACTAAATTTTCTCACCTTGATCAAGCCTAACTCAATATAACAAGGTACAATGCATCACATCATAACACTAGTCTGAACCATGAATTCAATACCACATGCATTTTAACTACTTTCATCTCATGAATAATTTTTAGTTCCACTTCAATAACTACATTTAACCTCTTACTTAGAATTCACCAATGTGGAATGCATTCATCCACTTATATAACAACATGACATTCAAATCTATCTTCATAACCACATATGAACTTCTAAACAAACGCCTATAAAAGCATGAATTCACTAAAGAGATCAACACTAAGGACACACATGACATAATCTAAATTTCACAAATCATTAAGAATGTAGCATAAGTACCTAGAACTGAATATTCTGTAAAGCATGATTACATTAGTAATGAGATGCATGACCCGAGTTTGGAGTTCATGAATTCCTAGTACATGATTCATACTACTGAGTGAACTGGAACACCTCATACTAGGAACTAAGAACGTACATAATTCCCTATTATGTACATGAACTATGATAATAGAGATGATATCTAAGGCACAAGTATATATCTTGAGGACTGATGTACAAAAATTTTCACTGAGCTAAGAATTGGTCGGGCATATTCCTTCTCAGCTGATGTTCTACAACATACTGGCATCACTACTAAAATCTTAGAGCCTGACTTGGTTAACTATTCTATCATATTGCCCATAGTTTTAAGCATCATTCTAAGTCTGTGGACCCCTTTAAATTATTTAAACTTAATTGTAATCACTTTACTCTAGAGTCTGAGATATAGCAATACAAATAAATAATAATCTCATCCTAAAAGACTATACTTGAAACTATAAAACCTGCTGCTAGTATTTCCTTCTGGGATACAACTCTTAACTTGCTATGCCACAAATAGTCATCATATAATAGCTTGGACTATTACTGACAAAGAATCTTCATGAGTATCTGATGTTGGGCATATTTATACGTCTAAGCACCATAACTTACCCATGTTTTAGCTAAGTTTTGAGGATAAAATACATAATTCTTGCACTTTTAGTCTATTTTTAGTTAAGTGAGCTGACCTATGTGATTAGCATGCTTTTCAGGTACTAATGAGGAAGATTACAGCACTTTGGGGACCTGTGGACAGCAAAGGAAACTTCACATAAAAAGAAAAGCAGCTATTGGACTGAATGTGATGTATGGGAACTTTTTCCCGGGCAAACTCAATATTTTTAAATAGTTAAGGATGCAGTAGCAATTTATTAGAGAAGGATGTTATTAAAAGCCTTATGGCTGAATTTTTAGGGATTATTCACATTCTGTATTATTTTGAAAAGAAGAGAAAGTGGCTTATCTTGAGGACGGAGAGAGAGAAATGCTTTTCTCTGTTATTTTTGCTATTCAGCTTTATCACCAAGATCGTTATAAGTTTTGGTATGATGAATATTTCTATTTTGATTTCCGTTTTATTCATGAGTAGCTAAGTTTATTTGTTAGGGTTATGGAAACCTTGTAGTATACTCTCTATTGCTATGGGTTTTTGAATTTCTGATGTGTTAATCCACTTATATCATTACTCTCTTCATTTTGATTGAATTCTCGTGGTTGCAAACATAGGGAATGCGCCATTATAGCAATAACTTGTTTGATAGAAAAGTTACTGTTTGGAAAAGAGAGTGTGACAAGGAAATAGGGTTTCCAACCTCTATTTTACACGTTAATGCCTTAGCAGGATTAACTTCTTGGAGAGTTCGTACAATTGGTTGTACACTTTGGATTTGAGAGAACTAAGGTGAATAAATCCTTGATGGTTGAGAAATACTTGGATTTAGAATTAGAATACATCTCTCTATAAGTGCATGCATGTATAAAATCCGTATTACTCATAGTTAATAGAGAAGTAGAAGCTACAAGGTTGACATAACCCTAACTTGTCATTCTCTGTGATCAAATATTATTACACATATCATCTCATCATTACACTGATAATATTATTGTGCACCTAAACTGAAACCCCCTTACCTTGGAACCTTTGATCAACAGTCTAATAATAATCGCAATACTTAATGATCATAGTATTCCCTGTGGGATTCGACACCCAACCTAGTTGGGTTCTATATTTGACAGCGACCGCTTGCACTTTTTAACGAGATTTGTAATTTGGGCGTATCAAATTTTCGCGCCGTTGCCGGGGAATATGGTTGTCAACTAAGTTTGTGATAGTTAATAGACCCTTTGGTCAAAGATTCTCAAATTTTACTTTTTGTTTGTTGTTTTTATTTTGTTCAGGTTTATTGGAGTGCATGCCAAATACACAAAGATCTAGTCAGCCATTATTACCTATAAATCTTGAACCAAATCTCATAGGCAGAATGGATGCGCAACAAGACCTTGAAAGGATAGCTACTCAACAGGAGCAGGCTAGATTAGCTGCATTGGCAGCTACACAAGTAAATCAACAAAATGCTGATAACCCAGGTCGGGTACCAAATCTTGATGATGAGGACCTGGGTGATGATAAGTTATTAAATCCAAGGCGTGCAGATGATGTGCCTGCATCAGTGAACAGGAATGTCAACAGAGATCGTCAAGCTAGAATAAGACCCGAATGCCAAGCTGTGCAAGTTGCTTTTGATGATAATGATGACGACTTGGATAAGGCTGGTGCCACAGGGGATATTATTCCTCTGCCCTTAGCACCCGGAGCCAAGTTCAATATCACTAGCACCATGATCCAGCTATTGCAACTCAAAGGGTTATTTGGTGGACTTACAGGCGACGATTTGAATATGCATCTGATTAATTTTATCTCAATATGCAAATCATTTGACAATCTAGGGGTTGGACAGAACGCGATCCGGCTGCGCTTATTTCCATTGTCTCTATCTGGAGAGGCAACTCTATGGTTAAATGGGCTAACTCCTGACTCTATTACCAATTGGAGGCAACTGAAAGAAGATTTCCTAGAAAGATTCTTTTCGCCATCCAAGAGAGCACAATTAAGAGATGAGATAAGAAATTTCAGACAGCTTCCAACTGAAGCTCTCTACGAGACATGGGAGAGGTTCAAGAAGAAGCTTATGCAGTGCCCAAATCATCAGATAACCAATGTCAACTTGATGTAAATATTATATAGGGCTTTGAACTCGGTGACTAAGCCAGTGGTCGATAATACTGCGGGTGGGTCATTCATGGACCTTACTTTTATTGAGGCATGTGATATGCTGGATTGTATGACAAAGCAGAGTAGAGCTTGGCATACCAGGGATTCTGAGGTAGCAAGCTCCACTGTATCTATTGGCATGATGGCAGAACAGAGGCAAAGAGAAGAGAAACGTGATCAGGATATGGCTCACATAAAAATACAGATGGACCTTCTTACCAAGCATTTATTATCAGGGAAGATAGAAAAGGTCAAAGCTGTTGTATCACAGGAATGAGATGACTCTGATTCTGAGAAGGAAGCAAATTACTTAAATAATCAGGGGGGGTTCCGAGGTAATGTCCAAGGAAACCAAGGTAGGAACTATTATGAAAAATCTGGATACAAGGATCGAGACCAAGGGAATTGGAAGAATAAGAATGACAGGAGTGGTTTGTATGTCCCTCTTGGAAATCGTGAAGCTGTTGCACCTAGCTCTGGGAAGATGTCCATGGAGGACATAATGGCTAAGCTGTTGAAAGGAGTGGAGGCAACCAACACGGGAGTAGCTGAGGTAAAAAATGATTTGTCCTCAATGAATCAATTGGTTGACTCGTATTCCACTTCAATAAAATAGATGGAACAATAAATGAGTCAACTATCGGCGGTATTTAATCAAAGAAAAACTGGCACTTTACCTAGTGACACTATGCAAAATCCAAGTAAAGATGGATCATGTTTGGCTATTACCACCAGGAGTGGTAAGGTGTTGGAAAATCCATCCAAGGGCAAGCCTGTGGTTAATAATATAGAGGGGAATGTTATTGAAGCAGATTGTGATGATTCTGTAGAAGTTGAAAATCGGGATGAGAACGTTCATGATACTACACCTAGATGTCAGCAGTCTGAAAAGATTGATAAGGGGAAGCACAATAAAAAGGAAGTGGTGGAGAAAACTCTTCCAAATCCACCTCCACTTTTCCTCAGAGACTGAAAAAGAAGGTTGATGACATCAGGTTTAGTAAATTCATGACCATGCTAAAGCAGCTGACTATAAATGTGCCTTTGGTGGAGGCACTAGAGCAAATGCCAGGGTACGCCAAATTCATAAAGGACCTTTTGACAAAGAAAAGGGAAGCGAGCTATGAACTGGCAGATAATTTTCATCATTACAGTGCAATTGCCACGAGGTCTTTGGTACAAAAGAAGGCAGATCCGGGTGCTTTCACGATTCCTTGCACGGTTGGATCTTTAGATTTTGCTAAGGCTTTATGTGATTTAGGGGCTAGCATTAATTTATGCCACTAGCCATTTATAGACAGTTGGGGTTGGGGGATCCTACACCAACCAACATGCAGCTTATAATGGCATATAGGTCGATAAAATGACCTGTTGGTATCTTATATGATGTATTAGTAAAGGTTTCTACCTTTTTTTTTCCTACAGACTTTGTTATTTTGGATTATGAGGTGGATTTTGAGGAGCCCATAATCTTGGGTCGACCTTTCCTCACAACAGGAAGTGTGCTTATTGATTTGCGAGCAAATGAGCTTTTATTTCAGATGAATGATGAAGTGGTACATTTTGATGTATGCAAATCAATGAAGCAGCCCAAGGATATGAATGTGTTCTCTATAGTTGATGTTTATTATGAGGATGAGAAGGAATTATCTTTAGAGAAGCAGCTTACTGTTGAGCCATTGACTGCTGTGCTTTTGAACTTTGATCGTGAGGATGTTAAAGAGTATGAAGAAACTATCTGTGCTTTGACAGGAATGGGGTCATATTCTTGTGCCCCTAAGAAGCTGGACCTTGACCTTAAGAATCGACCTTCACCACCGGCGAAGCCATCCATTGAAGAGCCACCGGTGCTAGAATTGAAAGAGCTACCCAGTCATCTAAGGTATGTGTTCTTGGGTAGTGGACATACACTGCCGGTTATTATTGTTGCTGATTTAGATAAACAACAGGTAGAGGCTCTCATCTCTGTTCTAAAGAGGTACAAGAGAGCTATTGGTTGGACTATTGCTGATATAATTGGTATCCCTCCTGGCATATGTATGCACAAGATTCAGCTAGAGGAAGATTGCGTACCCACTATTGAGCATCAGTGTCGTCTGAATCCACCTATGCAAGAGGTGGTGAAGAAAGAAATCATAAAGTGGTTAGATACAGGGGTGGTGTATCCAATCTCAGACAGTAAATGGGTGAGTCCTGTACAATGTGTGCCCAAAAAAGGGGGCATGACAGTAGTAGTGAACGAGAAGAATAAGCTAATTCCACTCAGGCCTGTCACAGGGTGGAGGGTGCGTATGGATTACCGGAAGCTAAATTCATGGACATTAAAGGACCACTTCCCAATGCCATTCATGGATCAAATGCTTGATCGATTGAAAGGAAAGGGATGGTTTTATTTTTTGGATGGTTATTTCGGATATAATCAAATTTGCATTGCTCTTGAAAATCAGGAGAAGACCACTTTTACATGCCCATATGGTACTTTTGCATTCAAATGAATGCCATTTGGGCTATGATATACACCTGCCACTTTTCAGTGGTGTATAATGTCCATTTTCTCTGATATGGTTGAAGACACCTTGGAGGTGTTTATGGATGACTTTTCGATTGTAGGTGAGTCATTTGAGTCATGCTTGGCAAATATGAGTATGGCTTTGCAGCGATGTATGGAATTCAATCTGGTGCTAAATTGGGAGAAGTGCCATTTTATGGTTAAGAAAGGCATTATTCTCGGGCATAAAGTCTCTGAAAAGGGAATTGAAGTTGATCGAGCCAAGATTGAAGTTATGAGAGACTACCATCTCCAATTTCTGTGAAGGGGATTCGTAGTTTTCTCGGTCATGCTAGTTTTTATCGGAGGTTTATTAAAGACTTCTCCAAGATTGGAAACCCATTATGCAAACTTTTAGAGAAGGAGGCAAAGTTTTACTTTGGTGAAGATTACTTGAAGGCATTTGAATGCCTCA
>NC_061111.1:189616960-189624017 GCF_002878395.1 Capsicum annuum
CAAATTTGCATTGCTCTTGAAAATCAGGAGAAGACCACTTTTACATGTCCATATGGTACTTTTGCATTCAAATGAATGCCATTTGGGCTATGATATACACCTGCCACTTTTCAGTGGTGTATAATGTCCATTTTCTCTGATATGGTTGAAGACACCTTGGAGGTGTTTATGGATGACTTTTCGATTGTAGGTGAGTCATTTGAGTCATGCTTGGCAAATATGAGTATGGCTTTGCAGCGATATATGGAATTCAATCTGGTGCTAAATTGGGAGAAGTGCCATTTTATGGTTAAGAAAGGCATTGTTCTCGGGCATAAAGTCTCTAAAAAGGGAATTGAAGTTGATCGAGCCAAGATTGAAGTTATTGAGAGACTACCACCTCCAATTTCTGTGAAGGGGATTCGTAGTTTTCTCGGTCATGTTAGTTTTTATCGGAGGTTTATTAAAGACTTCTCCAAGATTGCAAACCCATTATGCAAACTTTTGGAGAAGGAGGCAAAGTTTTACTTTGGTGAAGATTGCTTGAAGGCATTTGAATGCCTCAAAGGAAAGCTAGTTGAAGCCCCTATTATTGTAGCACCCGATTGGTCTCTACCTTTTGAAGTTATGTGTGATGCAAGTGGTGTGGCCTTGGGTGCTGTACTTGGTCAGAAAAGAGAAAAGCTATTTCATCCAATCTACTACGCGAGCAAGGCCTTGAATGGAGCACAGAAGAACTATACCGTCACTAAATAAGAGCTTCTTGCAGTTGTTTATTCTTTCAAAAAGTTTCGTGCTTACTTGTTGGGAACCAAGGTAGTGGTTCATACAGATCATGCGGCTCTAAGATATCTAATAGCAAAGAAGGATGCCAAGCCAAGGCTAATTAGGTGGGTGCTACTGCTATAAGAATTTGATTTCGAGGTAAAGGATAGAAAAGGTTGTAAAAACCAAGTAGCTAATCATCTATCTAAACTTGAGAGTGAGCACACAGTGTAGACCGACCTTGATATTGATGATGCATTCCCCGACGAAGAGATTCTAGCAACTATGATGGAAAACTTACCGTGGTATGCAGATTTTGCTAACTACGTGGTAAGCGAAGTGATTCCTGAGAATCTCTCCTTTCATGAAAAGAAAAAGTTCATGCATGATGTGAAACATTACTTCTGGGATGAGCCTTATCTTTTTCAATGATGTGCTGATGGTATTATTAGGCGGTGCATCCCAGATGTAGAGGTGCCTAATATACTGGAAGCAAGCCATGCTTCCCAAGTTGGAGGTCACCATGCAGGTCAATGGACGGCCAAGAAAGTACTGCAAAGTGGCTATTATTGGCCTTCATTATTCAAGGATGCCTACGATTTTGTAAGAAGATGTGATCAGTGTCAGCGGCAAGGTTCTATCTTAAAGCACCATGAGATGCCCATGTCCAAAATTCTTGAAGTAGAGTTATTCGATGTCTGGGGTATTGAATTCATGGGCCTATTTATGAGCTCATTTGGGATGAAATATATCTTAGTTATTGTGGATTACGTATCCAAATGGGTCGAAGCAATCGCTCTAGCTGATAATGAAGGTAAGAGTGTTGTAGCGTTCTTAAAGAGAAATATCTTTTCTCGTTTTGGGGTACCCCGTACCATCATAAGCGATGGAGGATCACATTTCTGCAACAAGCTGTTCAAAGCTATATTGGCAAAGTATGGGGTTAAGCAACATAAGGTAGCTACACCGTACCAACCACAAACTAGCGGGCAGGTAGAGGTTTCAAACTGGGAAATCAAGCTGATCCTTGCTAAGACTGTGAATGCCAGCAGGAAAAATTGGTCCAGGAAGCTGGATGATGCCTTATGGGCATATAGGACCGCGTTTAAGACACCAATTGGCATGTCACCATACCAACTAGTTTATGGAAAGGCTTGTCACTTGCCAATTGAGCTAGAACATAAAGCAATGTGGGCACTGAAGCAGCTTAACCTGAACTGGGATGAAGCTATAAATATGAGATTGGGACAGCTGAACGAGATGGATGAATTCCGTCTAAATGCATATAAAAGAGCAGATCTTTATAAGGAAAGGATGAAAAAGTACCATGATCGGAGGATTATCCAACGAAACTTTCAGAAAGGCGATTTGGTACTCCTTTTCAACTCCAGACTGAAGCTGTTTCCAGGTAAGTTGAAGTTTAAATGGTCTGGTCCATTCAAAATCAGCCAAGTTTACTCATCTAGAGTAGTGGAGTTAAAAAACGATGATGGTAGTGTCTTTAAGGTGAATGGCCAAAGAGTGAAGCTATATATCGGTCCAACCGACTCGATAAAATGTATAGCCACCATATATCTTGATGAAGTCTGAGTAATCGAGATAACTATGTCGTGCCGCGACAATAAATCAAGCGCTACATAGGAGGCAACCCATCATTTTACTAGGATTTTGTTTTTGGTAAATAAAAATTCAAAAAGAAGAGTCAACCCACGACCAAAACTAAGGCGCTTGGTGGGAGGCAACCCATCCTTCTAATCATTTTTGTTGTTTTTGATTAGTGTAGGTGCATGAAGTACAAAGGAGGAGATTAGTCCCAATTTTGATTTGGAAGTGAGTTATATCAATGGTGGTAAGTCTAGGAATGATGGAACAATACAGGTAAGTAGGAGTGGTCAAATGTGTAAGGCTCAAGTATAATTTGCAACATAGGCGATACCTATGCTCACTGCCTCACTTAGAGGATAGGTTACACGCCGCCTATTCCAACATAGGCGATAGGTTAGGCACCGCCTATGCCATCGCCTATGCTCACTGCCTTACTTAGGCGATAGGTTAGGCGCCGCCTATGCCAACATAGGAGATAGGTTAGGCGCTGCCTATGCTATCTCCTATGCTCACTGCCTCACTTAGGCGATAGGTTAGGCGCCGCCTATGCCATCATAGGCGATAGTTTAGGTGCCGCCTATGCCATTGCCTATGCTCACTGCCTCACATAGGGGATAGGTTAGGCGCCGCCTATGCCAACATAGGCGATAGGTTAGGCGCCGCCTATGCCATCGCCTATGCTCACTGCCTCACATAGGCAATAGGTTATGCGCCGCCTATGCCAACATAGGCAATAGGTTGGGCGCCGCCTACTTATGCTTAGGCAATTCTATGGGCGCCGCCTATCAACGTAAATTTTGTCTAATAACCCATTTTTGAATGGACCAACCCGACCCATGTCTCATCTTTTAAATATATCCTCTACCCTTAAACTTCACTCAATTTTTATTAAACCTAAGCACCGCCCAAACAACCTTTCCCTCTCCAAGCCCTTCTCTTTTCTCATCTAATCCTGCAGGCTCACCTTCCCCATTCATCATGAATTTATCACCAAGTAAGTTGTTCCTTCATGTTCCGTAGTTGTTTCAGTGCTATGCTTATAATGGTTAACTATATTTTGTAGTAGTGCTTGGTGATAAAAGTATGGTTAGCTTGTTATGATTTTTGAAAAATACATCTCATTGAGTGAAAGGATTCTCGTAGGTAATCTTGATTTTACTCCGGCATGTATTGATTGGTATTCACTGTCATAATTTTTTATTATTATGGAGTTGAAATTTTGAGGTTTAATGCATAATTTTGGGAGTTGTAAGCTTGACTATGTGAGTGACTCGTTCATCGATGTAATGATCATGGTTAACTAGAAGCATAAGATTGTATAATTGTTTCTATGCTATAGCATGATAAGATTTCTATGTGGTAGTCTTGTTCAAAGATTGCATTGCTCCAATGAAATAAAGTTGGAAATGATAGTCAAGATTACAGGACCATTGTATGCTGCTTCTCTATATCAAACTGAGAAATTGTTATGTAAAGTGAAGGGTTGAAAGTGTGAATGCACTAATAATGTTGTTGGCACATACCATCTAAATGTATGTCGATGACGTCTGAGTAATCGACATCACTCACTCAATTAGTTTGTGTAAATAAATTAAGTGTGGGGTGGTGCCATCACTATTTTCTTTTTCAATTATAGTGAATTTTACGAAATGAGACTAACATGACCCTATTATGATCTCAGGTAACATGGCTCCGAAAGGACGACAGGGAAAGGAGAAAGCATCCAGCTCACAAAAAGGTTAAAAAAAGGTCAAGAAAGGACCAGGCTGATTCCTCCTCTCTGTAAGTACCTCAACGCACTTTTGGGATCAAATGGGTTCTGGAGGAGGAAGGGAAGGAATGGTATAGAAACAATAAAGTGAAGAAATATGTACATGTGGAGTCGATGCAAAAGGAAAGTTTAGCAAAGAACTGCCCTCGCATTTTGGCAAAGATTATGGCACTAAATCTTGACTTTATCTTCCGAGACATGGGCGAATGTAATCTTGATTTGACTCGAGAGTTTTATGCCAACTGGTCCCCAAGGACTACTGGAAATGAAGTAAAGATTCAAGGGCAAGTCTTGCAATTGAACGCTAATTTCTTCAACTCTTTCCTGGGTACTCCAAGTGTGAATCAATCACCACTCAAGGAGCTCTACAACAGACCTCCCTACAGAGCCATCAGACATACGTTGTGTGGATCAAGGTCCATGACCTATTGGACTCGTCATAAAGACAATGATTGTCACAATAATTACCCATATGCTTGTTTGAACAGATAAGCTCGCATATGGTTAAGAATAGTCAATTCCTGCTTGATTCCTGGGACACAATACACTAAGGTCATGCGTGATCGAGTCTTCTTGGTATATGCTCTAATGATGAATGTTTCCATCAACATTGGTGCAGTTATACGAACGTCGATGTGAAAAGAAAGGGTGCACAAAAGGTCCCATTTCAGTTTTGGCAACTTGTTGACTGCAATTTTAAGGAAAGAGCACATTGAGGAGGAGCCAGCAGACCATAAGTTGCCACAAAACCCAAAGAAGGTAGATCTCACAAAAATCAAAGATCCAGAAACTAGTCAAAGCATCAACCTTACCACTGCTGAGAGACGTGCTCGAGATGAGAGTTTTTTTTGCCATCTGTATGGCATAACTAGGTTTACTAAGATAAATGGGGGTCGTGTGCCGACTGATGCAGAGATTCGGCAGTTGGACTATGACTACCCGCCTAATGAGCATGCTCGGGCCATGTGTGGAGTGGGGGTAAATTTTGAAGAACCTCTAGATGATGATGTGCCGACAGACGATGATCACCGACTTCTAGACTCTGATGTGGAGAACAACTCTGATGATGAAGACTCTGATGATGATTCTGATGCAGGGGGGATGACCCCAGATGTAGAGGAGGAGTCTGACTAACCAGGTTTTTATTTATTTATTTACACTAAGGGCAGTGTGTTCCTTCTTAGTGTAGGGTGCGGATATAAGTACGTGTACGCCTGGATTGCCTTGTCTGCTGTATTGCGTACTGCTTGCCTGCATTTATTCTATATTCATTTTGATTTAGTCGTAGTTAGTTAGTTGTAATTAGTCAGATTTTTGCATGAAATTGTTCTTATAGACGGCTTGGCATTATAACAGGAGTTTGTGTTGAATCACTACTATTGAAACATTTAGGCTCTAAGTTGTGACTCATTCTGTGATAATTGTTTGTGGTTTAATTCATTTATCTGTTGGGTCAAGAATATATAATGCTCCCAATTAAGTTGACCATATGCCATGTGTGTGTAAGGTTATTATATATTCTTTGTTGCAGCTGATGCTAGAACTTGCCTAGTGTGTGTGTGAAGCGAAATAAAGATTGTGAGTTTAGGAGATGATTTAGGCATTTCTTTGGCAGCCCTGATTTTTTATCTTCTTTTTACCTACCTTTGTACATTGTCCTAGTGAACACCCATTGAGCCTTTAGCTATTTTCTTTGGAAACTCCATATGTAGCCTAATCCATTTTTTTTGAAAAGACCATAATTTGATCAGCTCCTAAGCGCTTTAAATTGTAGAATCAAGTTGAGTAAAGAGTGTGGCAAAATAAGAGGAAAATGGTGAAAGTGATGCCCCAAAGTTTAATTATTGGTACATGAAAATATTGTGATCGAGAGTGGCGCCCTGGTCCTTTCTTGGATATTATGCACCTCGACTAACGCAAATAGTCTAAGCTGAGGGTGGCTATCATAGGGATGCTTAAAAAAAAGAGTTGTATATTCCCATCATAGTGTTTTTGATTGAGTAAAATGGGTGAAAAAAAAAAAGAGTTGTACATTCCCATCATAGTGTTTTTGATTGAGTAACAAAATGGGTGAAAAAAAAGGGGGGTTGGTAGATGAAAAGAAGGTAGAGTAGTTGTTAAAAGTTAGTGTAAATGGTATAATGTAGTGTATTAAAGTGCTTAGGGAACATAGTCACTATTTCTGGCCAAAATAGTCCAACCCATCCCTTTAGCCTACTTTACAATCCGTAAAGACCTATTTAATCATAACCTTAGCATTCTGATATTAGTGGAGCATTACACTAAGGGCAAGCATATGGTCATCAGTTGTAATCTAAGAATTCTTTGTGAGAGTGAGAGCAAGCAAGTTCTTATACCCATATTTTTGAAAAATGCAAAACTATGAGTGATTATGGGTAACATTTTGTGTGAGCGCACATGGTTGATGATTGTTGGGTAGTTTTATATGATTTTTTTTTGTCTTAACTTGTGTATACGAATTAACCAACTTAATGAGTCTATGTTGGAGGGTGAGTTATTTCTAGTAATGATCAAGAAATCTACTCTTTGTTAATAATTGTTGTGTATGTCTTGTTGAAAATTTTGTGTTGCTCTTGTGAAGTTTAGTTAGGTATTCGCATGGATGTACTATTTTGTTTGAGGACAAACAAACCTTTAAGTGTGGGGTGGTAATGTTGGGCTTATTTATACGTCTAAGCACCATAACTTACCCATGTTTTAGCTAAGTTTTGAGGATAAAATATATAATTCTTGCACTTTTAGTCTATTTTTAGTTAAGTGAGCTGACCTATGTGATTAGCATGCTTTTTAGGTACTAATGAGGAAGATTACAGAACTTTGGGGACCTGTGGACAGCAAAGGAAACTTCACATAAAAAGGAAAGCAGCTTTTGGACTGAATGTGATGTATGGGAACTTTTTCCCGGGCAAACTCAAT
>NC_061111.1:189627017-189749083 GCF_002878395.1 Capsicum annuum
AGTTGGGTTCTATATTTGACAGCGACCGCTTACACTTTCTAACGAGAGTTGTAATTTGGGCGTATCAGTATCACCATACCCTGAGTTCACACCATCTAGAGTTTTAACTTTTTTTCCATTAGCTAAATCTTCAAAGATTCAAACTTAGATTCTAACATTAAACATGGATATCCCCAAACCTTCAATGAACTTCTACTAACTTCCTTCTTAGCCTACTAATAAAACTCCTAAACCATGAGAATTGACATTACACCAAAATACCCAACATCAACCACATATAATTTCGAATTAACAAACTTAAATTCTTGCATACTCTAGTTTAATCCTACTGATTCACCATCAATACAACTATCCCTATGGATACATAATTCACCAAATTTAGATAATACTATTCCCACTTTACTACTACTAAATTTTTGGGTTTATTCTTCTAACTCTAGATTATTTGCTGTCATAAGATTATGAGAAAGGATCTGAAGGCACATATGAATTTATCTTAGTGCATGATTTTTCATTAACATGAATGAAATATTTCAAACTTCGGAACTTAAAAGCACTAATGGGATACTTTTGTGCCTACATGCATTTCCATTACTGTTTGTGGGAACTATCTAAGAAAACTTAATCTGTATGAATTTAAGCTGGCTATTCTTGTTGTCTTAAGTATAAGGCAGAGATAGAACGAATGGATTAACATAAGAATTTGCATAAGTTCCTTAGAGAAAACTTCTACTACATGATCTGAGACATAAAAGAAAGAAAACATTTCTTAAATGCCTTGGAGCCTCTCCAAGAAAAGTAAAGACGTCTCCATACCATTTTACAAGACTCTACTAGACAGGGCTTCAGAGACTTCCTAGGACACTTGAAACCTGGCTCTAATACAAAGTTTTTCATGACCTAAGACTACCCCCTAGTTTTAACACGAATCTTAGAACTGTAAGTGATCCCAATCTAACCCATGAATTGACATAATACTTGAGCAATTGATTAAGAATATATTACAAAGCTTAATTTACTGGGTGAAAGCATAATCATGAAAAGTCTGAATAAAGTTAATGCTGATACAGTTTAGATCATGATAAAACTGAAGAAAGAAACTCAAATTACATGATGGACTATGACTGACATCTATGAAGCCTCTACTATACTGACTATAGATAGCTAGAATATGCCTCTAACTACCACTAATCAATACTTATGGAAAATATTAATAGAGTAAACGATCTACAACTATCTGGAGTTCTCGAAATAAGTGATCTTATCACCTACTGGCTGAAAGCTGCAAACCGTCTGACCCTGATGTATGAGCTACATATGGTACCTATATTATGGAGGATTTTTCCACAAATGCATATATGTGGTCACTACATTGGAACTTACTAAGTATATAGAGACATGTAGTAAATCATGGTAATATTTCAAACATGCATTAAAATGGAGGATATAAGTTATTTGCTGAAATATACATTTGGAACATGGCTATATGTGAAAACTATAAATCATAGAAAATTTATAAATCATGATCTGAAAACAATTATTTAAACTAGGAGGTGTTAGAAACATAAATATCGTATGCCATTCTCTTGTGGGGACGAATATGTTATAGAAGTTATACTGAGGATGACGTATGAATACTGGGTGTGAAACCATCTCATAGGAACTAACTTATGGATCTTAATATGTAAATATACTATGTATAAATGAATAAACATGCAAAACCAACATAACATTTATTAAGTAGATCCGATTAACTGAATGACTAATGTCTATGTGACCAAGCAACTAAAATCTAAGAAAATTGATAATTAACATTGATATACTGAGTAGCGGATATATTAATATTGGTCAAGTAAAACTAAACTGTACTTAGTCTGAATAACTGGATTGAAACTGTGGGGTACTGTCTACATAAGATAAGGACTTACTAGATAGCTTGAGATAAATGAACATGAATACATGGAAACAGTGACATCTGAGAATGCAAGACCAAGCATAAATTTGTAATCTAAAATGTCTTAATTCTTAAATATTGTAAACTGTATAATTAAATATATAAAAATTTGTACACTTGGTCAAGCAAACTTGAACTGAGAATACACTAAAATACTATACTGAGACTGTGGGAGGTATCATCTAACTGACATGCCCCAATTTGAGCTAATCAATGATCAACTAATAACCCTAGTTAGAAGGATGTTAGTACCATTCAATGGGTACTAACACTGGCTTTCTGGATTCACTAAACTGATGTACCAAAGGATTAATGAGTCACCCTCAACTAGAAGGTGCTCTAATATGATATGTATTACCCTCAACTGGTAGGTAAACTCCTTGTAAACCCTCAACTCAAAGGTTAAAATCTCTAATCTATGTTGGCCACGTAGTTCATGAACTCATGGACTGCTACTAAAGGTCACACCCTCTACTGGCAGGTGAGTCCCTATCCCTGGATTCGCTTGGTGCTAAATTCTACTCTCAACTAAAAGACACTAAAATACTAACTGGTGCATGCACTGATAACTGATAAATGATAAGCTCAGGTCAAGGTATTCTGAAAGTAATAGTGCATATAGATTCTGAGCTAATTATTAACAAATAATCGGATACTGCTCAACATGATCATGGTGTTCTGACTATGACATTAAAATCATGGTCTTACTGACTGTTACTTGAAAAATGGAAATCATGTAAAATATATAGGTATCAACTTTACATAACCTGCCAGTACTTAATGACCACAAAGCACCATATCAATACATAAAATTGTAGGATAGAAATCATGGTTCAAAGACCCAAAACATGGATATTTCATCAATCATGTACTAATAATAAGCTTGAATATGGGAATGTATTAAACATGAGGAGGCAACAATATTACATAATTAACTTTATAATTTTTGGATTTAACATGTAATTTGCTTGACTAAAACATTAGAAACTGAAATCCAAAGCCTGAGGCAATCAAATATTTCATGGAATCATACATGGGCTGAATTAACTTAAAAGTGCCATGAAAATATGAATTAAACCTTTCTTGACATAGTAAATATCATAACAAAGGCAAAACTCCACAATTTACTTGAAAAAGAAGGTTTTTGGGCTCCATGGGTGAAATGGACTGATGAATGAATACCTCACTTACCTTAAACCTTTAACATGAAAGAGAAATACCAATCTTAATGCTTTCTTGAAGTTTCTTGAACTTGGGGATCTTGAATTCTTGATTCCTTGGGGGGAAAGGACTGAATTTGTGTTCTTGGGGATAAAGGGAGGGTTTTCTTTAGAGGGATTTGGAGAAGAAGGGAAAACAATGCCCTAATTGATGTCCCAATTCGTGTTATGGATGACTTGGGTTGAGGGGAAAAGGCACAATTGCCTCTTAGGCAATTAAATTTATAATTGGACATGACGAGCTTACCATGATGTAGTTTTATTGCGATGGTGTATACCAAATCACTGCAATACAGTAAGCATGGCATATGGAACAACACCACGACGCAGGCCTATCGCAGTGACTTATTGGATTCATAATTCAAACATGACCCAATCCTCATCTAAAAAATTTGAGACTTCTCTGAGGCATGCTTATTACACTCTTGAGTATGAATTAACTCTAAAACCAACACCTCAGGGTTGGGAAGACCAATTTAAAATTCCTTAAAGTTAAAAGGCCTTAGAAATGACTATGTCCTCAACACTTCATGAAATTTTTAGGAATTAATCCCCTCATGCATGCAACTATAAGCTAAACAAAGCTAAGAATAATACGGTGTATTACAGCTGTTGAAATGGTGAATTGATCCTGAGTGAGAGCATCTCCATTTCCATGCTTAGCAAAATGGCATTCCTTGATCCTACGACCCATCTTACTGGAACTATGACTACTATCTCTACCCATTATGCACTCACTTGGATGATTTCTACCATACTTTTTACATGCTGGATTGGTTCTTTCTCCAGAGAGGCTACATTAAGATTTAGTGGTTGGTGACCTAACCTAATGCTCCTACTTATACTTAGGTGTAGGGCACTAGTTGATAACAATGTGAGTTCTTGCTAATCACTTTTAAATTTAGAATGGTTTTCTCCTCTTGAATTATGATATTTGTGCTCTAACTATCTGATCCTATACCTCTTATTCCTTCTCTCTAGTTACTTTAATTTATTTGCCTCAATCTGATGAGCATGAGTCATCAACTAAGAAATATCTATATCCCTAACATATATGGTAGTCCTATTTTCTTTGGCTATTAAGTCAGACACTTCAGTGACAAACTCACTTATACCAGCCTTGGAATCTGGCAATAACTTTAGCGAATACTTGGCTAGATGGATGAACTTGAGGAAATATTCCTTAACCTACATAGAACCTTGACGCAATTTTATAAACTCCTCTACCATAAGCTTCTTTATCTCATGAGGAAATAACCTGTCTAGATAAGACATCTAAAATATATTCAAAGTGTAACACCCCGCATTCTTAAGCTAGAAACCAAACAATCATTTCTATGTGTGTAAAATCTAATCCCATGATTTTTCTTTGATTACATGTTTCATGATATTTAACCTAGTGTGTGAAGTGCTTATGAGGTGAAAAATCTTCATAGGAATCACTTAGAGCAAATTTGAGCTAAGAGTTTTTGATTCGGCCAAATTTTGGTATTTGATTCTACAAAAATCAAATTTAAATATGTATAAATTTTTATTTATGTTGTATTTTTCATCTCAAGACCTGCTAAATTGTAGATAATTGAATTGGCTTTCCAACTATAATAATTTCTCCTTAATCCGATACCCAAGTGAAAATTTATGATCATTTTTGTCAGAACCATTAAGCTATTGCGATAGCACCACGATGCGAGACTAAGTTAACACATCTATCTCTGTAAAATAGTGTACTGGTTTCTTTCATCCATAAATATAAGCCCAAAGGGTGTTTTAGACATTTTCCCTTATCCCCAAGCTCCCAAGTGACAGATTAAAACACCAAAAGGGCATTATTTGCCCACTTTTTATCTCAAACCCTTATATAAACCCTTCACTTCCTAAGAACAAAAATCCAAACCCTTTTCCTCAAGAAATCCAAGAATTCAAGCTTCCAGGTTCAAGAATATTCAAGAAAACATCAAGAATTGGGTTCCTTTCACAAGTTCATCACTCAAGTCCCAATATGCAAGCTATCTTCCTCAAGAATTCAATGATTCAGGTTTCAATTTCACATTTCTTCAATAATTTTTTCAATTAAGGTATGTGGGGTATTCATTAATGGTTCCTTTTAACCCATGGAGCCCCAAAACCCTCTCTTTCAAGTAAATTATGGAGTTTTTCCTTTACTATGGTATTTTATATGTTTAAGAAAGGTTTAATTCATGTTTTACATGGCATTTTAAATTTAATTCAGCCTATGTATGATCCCATGGAATATTAGACTTCCTCATTATTTAAATTTCAGTTCCCATATTTTATTCAAGTAAATTATCTACTAAATCTTCAAATTATGAATTTAGCCATGTAATCATGTTATTTCCTTATCATTAAGACATTCCCATGTTCAAGATTATTATTCTTACATGATTGATGAAATATCCACGTTTTGGGTCTTTGAACCATGATTGTATACTACAGTAATTCAAGTTTGCTATTGTATTTTATAGTTATTCAATGTTGGTGGGTTGTGAACACCTGATACATATGTATTTTTACATATTTTTGTTTTCAAGTAACAAGTCAGTTAGAATCATAGTTTTATTCCCATATTCAGATTATCATTTTTATAACGAACTCTCTAGTATTACTTCATGCTAAATACTTCAGTTTACATGTTCATGGTTACTTCAGATTTTGCATGCACTATCAGTTTTTAAAATGCTATGTTTGAGCATATCAGTTATTAGTGAATGCATCAGTTTATGATTCCAGTGTCTTCCAGTTATAAGTAGAACTTATCATCGAGCGATGTTAGGGATGGGGGATCACCGAGCGATGTTAGGGATGGGGGATCACCTGCCAGTTAGGACTGGTTACTTGGTAGCAGTCCCTAAGTTCCAGAACTATGTAGCCATCATAGAATTATAAGATATCACCCTCTAGTTTAGGATTGACACTCTCTTAGGGGTCACCGACCAGTTAGGACTGACTCCCTAGTCCTTTGGGACATCAACCTCTTAGATCCACATCGTCAGCTAGTGTTAGTACCTATGGCATGATATTGACACACTTCCAACTAGGGTTACAGGTTTGACCCCAATTAGCTTATATTAGGGCATGTCTTTTACATGTTACCCCCCATAATCTCAGTATCATAGTCAATATATTTTTAGTTTAGGTTTTCTTGGCCAATTGTACATATTTTTAGTTATTCAATTATACAGAGTTTAGTCTTTTAGATTTCAGATTTATCTCAAAAACATGTTTACGCTTGGTTTTCCATTCTAAGTTTTAAATTTTCATGGTTTTCATGCTTAGTATCCATACATGAGTCTCAGTTTAGTTTTTCAGCATGTTTAGCTTTATGTGAGATTAACATACAGTATTTATGATTTACCATTTCCCAGCTTCAGTTCTACTTATTCTAAAAAAGTAAAGTTTTTAAGAAAATAAGTGTAGTTATTCATTAGCTTATCAGATTATGGTTGTTACTCGTGTTTTTAAGATACTTCAACGTTCAATTTATTTCAATCTCTTGGTGAGTCTACTTGCACTTAGCATGTATGTTTTAAGATTACATATGGAATAAGTTTTACTTAGTGCATTCACCCTCACTTACTTAGTACATTCCAATATGTCTATGTGCTACATTGTCTCATAATTTAGGTACCAGTTGTAGCCTACACATCATAATCAAATAGTTTGTAGCTTCCAGGAAGCAGATGATGAGTTTCCTAGTTCGAGATCTCCAGTCAGTTTCAGTTGGTACTGTTCTGTGCTTTAATTTTTTTTACATATGAATTGATTAGTGGTAGTTGAAGGCATATCCTAGTTATTTACAGTTAGTATAGTAGAGGATTTAAAGATAGTCCGTCAGAGTTATGATATTGCAAATCATGTTCTTCCTTTAGACGTATCATCTTATAAGCTTATTCAATATTACATTCAATTAGATTCTCTCATGATTACACTTCCACTCAACACATTATGTTTTGTTATATACGTATTAAATCAGTTGCTCAATAGTATGCCAATTCATGATTAGCTTAGAATCACTTTTGGTTCCAAGCACCATGTTACAACTAGGGGGTAGTCTTGAGTCTTGAAATACTTGGTATCAGATCCCAAAGTTCAAGTATCCTAGAGTTTCTATGAAGCCATGTCTAATAGAGTCTTGCAAAATGGTATAGATACATTTGTACTTTTCTTCTATAGACTATAGGGCTTTTAAGTAATGTCTCCCATTTTTTATGTATCAAATCGTGCAGTAGAAGTTTTCTCTAAGAACTTATACAGATTCTTACATTTATCCATTCGTACATTTGTTGCCTTATTCTAAAGGAAACAGAAATAGCCTGCTTAAATTCCTATTGATAGAGTTTTCTAAGACAGTTCCCATAGATAGCTATGGGATTAAATGTTGGCTCGAAAAGTGTAATACCCCGTATTTCCTTAGCTTAAATTAACTCTCATTCCATGAGTTATCCTATATAAAATTTTTGAAATACTCAATATATTTAAATTTAGACCATTTAAATTCATAGGAAATTCAGTTAGCTTTCCAACGATAAAAAGTTTGCCCAAACACGATACCCGAGCAAAGAGTTATGGCGGTGTTTGTAAAATAGTGTGCTAAGTGGCACTTCGACATGTCGTGGAGCCAGGACAAATGGCATTTGGCAATTTACAGTGAAGCTCTGTGATACCACCATGTTGCACCACCATCCATATTCATAATTATCAATTTCCAGTATTCTAACGTGATCCTGAAGCGTCACGCCAAGGGTGAATTTCAAAATCAAAGGGGCACCAAGATTCCATCGCGTCACGCTAAGCCCCCAGTTTCCATCTCTCTTTTTCTAGTGGCCCAACGTGATCATAAAGCATCACACCAAAGGCCCAGTTCGAAAAATTTTGACAAAAATTAAAAGAGTCATCCAGGGTATAAGTGGTCTTTTCTCATTATTTTATTACGTCCAGATATGGGATTTAATCCCTAAAAATGTTTTAAGTCATTCATTATTCAACTTTTCCCCAAATCAAAAAGCATTTTCTCATAATTAACAAAACCCTAACTTCAAGAAACCAAGAGAAATCTCAAAGGATTCACCAAGAACTTTAAGAAACTTACCAAATTAATGTATGTTAAGTGTTCATCTATGGGTACCTTTTACCCATAAAGTCCAAGAATTTCTTTTTAAAACTTCAAGCTTATGGAATTATGAATTCCTATGTTTGAAATAGTTATAGGCATGTCTATGGTGTTAATTGGGTTTCCAAACCCATGATTATTATAAGATTCATGAAATTAGAATAGTATTTATGGAGAATTTTATGAATTGCATGTTAAATCCATGAAATTGCATGCTTGGGCATTGTTATTGTAATATTTATATGTTTTCCATGATTATGTGCAATAATTTGTACTCCCCAAGTGTTTGATAGAATATCCTTGTGAATTAAATGATGAAATCATGACATATTAGTATATGTATAAGCTTATGCCCTACAAGGGTTTGATAAAATGTCTCTATGAATGAATTATGGACCAGTGTTCATTGTTATGTCTTTCAAGATGATAATATACTTTTATTTTCATGCTATCGAGTCCTGGGGTATTTAATACCCAATAATTTAGCTGTGTACCTAGAGCCAATATCAATTACAGAAAAGTATCAATTATGTCCCAATCAGTAGAATTCAGTCAATTACAGAACTCAAGAAAACTCAGCAAACTGAGTATCAGTCCAGTCTAGTTCAGTATACTCAATTCAATTTTTTTCAGTTAGGAGTAGGATTCAGCACCAAGTAAACCCAAGGTTGGGGGCTCACCTTCCAGTAAAGGGTATGATCCTTAAATGAAATCCTTGCATTCCAGAACTACGTAGCCAGCGAAGGTTGAGACATCAAACCTTCCAGTTGAGGGTTGATGAGGTGTTTCTACCTACCAGTTGAAGATACCACCATTCTCATTATAGTACCTGCCAGATGAAGATAACTTTTTAGCTTGTCTTTACCCATGTAATGGTACTGACATCCTTTCAACTGGGGTCATAGGTTCAACCCCAGCTCAGTTATCTTATTTAGGGCATGTTAGTTAGATGATTACCTCTCATAGTTTCAGTCTTAATCTTCAGAATAGAACTCAGTTTAGTTCTACATAATCAGGACTGTAAGATATAGTCCATTAGTATCAGTAACTCAGTTATCAGTAACTTCAAATATCAGTTACTCAGTATTAGAACTCAGGACTTAGCTTCAGACTATATCAATCACAGTATTTATTATATGTACAGTAGGGTATACTCATTTTTTACAGCAGTATTAGTTATCCATGTACTCTCGTATTCAGTTACTCTATATCATTTAGTCAGTTATTGTTCATGTATATAAACCCTTGCATTTATACTTACCTCATCTAGCATGCCAGTATATTCCACAAAATAACATATACTCTTTCTTTACGCTATGATGTCTCTATTATAGGTTTAAATGCTTAGGTTCCCGACCGTGCATAGACGATTCAGATTCATCAAGTTGTGTCAGAATTAGTAGTGAGTCCTCATCTATCAAGGATATTTTATCATTTTAATTTCTTAGTAGATGTAGTAATTCAGTAGTTGGAGTTATTTGGGGATTGTCCCATCAACTCTACATTCAGACAAATATGTTTAGAGGTTTTGCAGACTAGACTTTCAGATAATATTTAGTTTTACAAATTACTATTATCAGTTGATATTTTTTATTAGTTTTTATTGATTTTGAACCTTATAGAAATTCAACCTACTTTTCATATTTATTACAGTATTATTATTCAGTGCTCATAGCAGATATCAGTCATGGGTTAGCTTGTGGCCCTTCAAGATTGTAACAACCATGTAGCATCTGGGGTAAAGACTTGGGGTGTTACAAACTTGGTATCAGAGTCTAAGGTTCAATAGAGTCCTAGGGATTCTAAAATCAGCATCAAGTAGAGACTTATATATGGGTGTATAGCATGCCATAATTTTGGACAGAAGGCTATGAGATGTTTTAGGAAAAGTTTCCCTTCTTTCAGTATTCATGTTGGGCGAGTGAGCATGAGCTCAAGTTAAACTCTAAGTCTAATCCATTTCTTCCTTTTGTTTACAGAATATTCCTTTGAAAAGACTAATAAAAGGAGGACCAAAAATCAATTCAACACCTCAGGCCATTCAGGAAGATCCCTTGGATGAGCATGTCTCTTATGCAGAATTCAGAGCTGTGTTCACTACTCTAGATAATTGTGTAGCAGCTCAGAATGAATGGCCAGTTGCTGTTCTGGCTAATCCAGTGGCCAATACTACTGCAGCCAAGATTTGGGACTTCACCCGAATGAATCGAACCCTATTCTCAAGATTTAAGCCAGAAAAGGATCCACGAAAGTTCCTCAATCAGGTTCAGAATGTCATAAATATTATGGGAGTGACATCCAATGAGAGTTTTTAGCTAGCTATCTATTAGCTACAAGACGTAGCTCATCGTGGTTTAAGAAGTGAAAGGTAGATAGAGGCACAGATAGAGAGCCTATAGAGTGGGAAGAGTTTGCTACTTCTTTCCTAGATAGATTCTTTCCCTTAGAGCTGAGAGAAGCCAAGGTGTTAGAGTTCATCAATCTCACCATGTAGTGGCAAACAGTAGGACAAGAATTAGCAAATTCATGTTTGGGGTGTCAGATATTATATTTAAAGAGTGTAGAACTATGATGTTAATTAAGAAGATGGACATATCCATACTTAAAGTCCATGCTTAGCAGATGGAAGAGGCTAACAATAGAGAGAGAGGTAGAACAAGAGAGCTACAATAGGTAGCTTTAATTTCACTCATCCTAAGTTAGAAGGTGGTAACCATTCCTAGTTTTGCTCATAATCTACAATTCTAGCTCCATTCTCAGCCAGTGATCCAGTACCTAAATTCAGAAATGATAGCAAGAATAGGGTTCCAGGCTCTAAATCCCATGGTAGTATCAGCAGTGCTAGAACAAATCCTCTTTGTAAGACATGTAGCGGAAACCATTAGTTTTTCTACAAAGCAGGTAGTGATGTTTCTTTTGGGTATGGCAAGCAAGGCCACAGAGTTTGAGAATATCCTCAGTCAGGTTCTCAGTGTTATTATAATCTTCTTTCAGCTTAGTTGGGTTGGACGAATCAGCAGGGTGTTGCTTCCAGTGCCAGCAGTAGGCAAGTCCTAAACAGTCTTTATGCACTTCAGTCCAAACAAGATCAGGAAAATTCTCCTGATATGGTCACTGGTACATTACAGATCTTTTATTTACATATTTATGCCTTGTCAGATCCAGGAGCTTTTTTATCTTTTGTAACTCCTTACATAGTTGTTAACTTTGGAGTCAGTTAAGAAAACCTAGCAGAGCCTTTCTTTGTTTCTACTTCAGTGGGTAAATCTATCATAGCCCGACGGGTATGCATGAATTGTTCGGTTATGATATCTCTGAAAGTTACTTCAGCAGACCTTGTAGAGCTAGAGATGGTAGATTTTGATATCATTTTTGGCATAGATTAGCTCCATTCATGCTATGCCTCAGTTGATTATAGAAACAAAATAGTTCATTTTCAGTTTCCAAATGAACCAGCCCTTGAATTGAGGGGTAGTACCACAGTGCTTAAGGGTCAGTTGATTTCATACCTTAGAGTGAGAAAAATGATATCCAAGGGATGTGTCTACCATATTGTGAGAGCCAAAGACTCTAAATCATAAACTCCAACTCCTTAGTCAGTTCCAGTAGTAAATGAATTCTCAGATGTGTTTCTCGAAGAACTTCCTGGAATTCCTCCCAAATGGGAAATTGACTTCAAAATAGACCTTCTTCCAGATACTCAGTCTATATCTATTTCTCGATATAGAATGGCACCAACAGAACTTACAGAGTTAAAAGAATAGTTGAAGGATCTCTTAGATAAGGGATTCATCAGACCCAGCATTTCCCCATGGGGTGCACCAGTCTTCTTCGTGCATAAGAAAGATGGTTCTCTTAGAATTTGTATAGACTACCGCCAATTAAACAAAGTCAGAGTCAAGAATAAATATCCACTTCTCAAAATTGTTGACTTGTCTAACCAACTTCAAGGTGCTAGTTACTTTTCTATGATAGACCTCAGATCAGGCTATCATCAGCTCAGAGTCAGAGAATATGACATTCCAAAAATAGCTTTTAGGACCTGGTATGGTCACTTTGAGTTTCTAGTAATGTTCTTTAGTCTTACTAATGCCCCAGCAGCTTTTATGGACTTAATAAATCACATTTTCAAGCAATACTTGGATATATTCATTATAAACTTCATCAATGACATTTCTGTCTATTCCCATAATGAGAATGATCATGCATATCACCTCAGGATAGAACTTCAGACTCTCAGAACTCATCAGTTATTTGCCAAATTCTGTAACTGTGAGTTTTATCTAAGGTCAGTAGCATTCCTTGGTCATATTATTTCCAATGATGGCATTAGAGTTGATCCTCAAAATATCGAGGCAGTGAGAAACTATCCTAGACCTATCTCTCCATCAAATATCTGAAGTTTCTTGGGTTTAGCTAGAAACTACCATCGGTTTGTTGAAGGATTTTTGACTATTACATCCCTCATGTCTAGATTGACTCAGAAGAAAGTCTAGTTTTAGTGGTCAGATTTTTGCGAGAAGAGTTTTTGAGAGTTGAAGACTCGACTCACCTCATCCCTAATTTTGACTCTACCAAATGATTTAGATAGGTATGTTGTGTACTGTGACACATCCAAAAAAGGTTTAGGTTGTGTCCTCATGCAGCGAGGTAATATCATAGCATATGTCTCCCGACAGCTTAAACCCCATGAGAAGAATTACCCGACTCATGATCTTGAATTACTAGTTGTAGTCTTTGCCTTACAAATTTGGAGGCATTACTTGTATGGGGTGTGTGTTGATGTGTTCACAGATCACAAAAGCCTTCAGTATGTGTTCTCTTAGAAAGATTTGAACTTACATCAGAGAAGGTGGTTAGAGTTATTAAAAGATTATTATATGAGTATTTTGTATCATCCGGGCAAGGCCAATGTAGTGGCTGATGCTCTCAGCAGATTGTCGATGGGTAGTGTTGCTCATGTTGAGAATGATAAGAAGAAGTTATTTTAGGAAGCTCATCAACTTGACTTACTAGGTTTTTACTTAGTCAATTCAGCAGAGGACAATGTGTGGGTGCAGAATAGTTTAGAATGATCTTTAGTTTCTGAAGTGAAGGAAAAGCAAGATAGAGATCCCAGCCTTGTTAAGTTGAAAGAGTTAATTAGGATCAGAAAGTAGAGGTTTTCTTCTAAAGTGGAGATGGTGTGTTGTGTTCCTAGGGTTGTTTATATGTTCGAGGTGTAGATGACTTAAGGAAATAAATTTTTTTAGAAGCATATAGTGCACGCAACTCTATTCATCTAAGGGCCACTAAGATGTACCACAATTTGTAGGAGATCTATTAGTGGAGTGGGATAAAGAGAGATATTACAGAGTTTATAGCTAAGTGCTCTACGTGTCAGTAGGTTAAGATTGAGCACTAGGATCCTAGTGGGTCCATATAGGATTTTAGTATTCCTACACGGAAATGGGAAGAAGTGAACATGGATTTTTTGATGAGTTTGTCTCGCACTCGTCATTAGCATGATTGTATTTGGGTTATCATAGGAAGAATGACCAAATCAGCTCATTTCTTTCTAGTTCGTACTTCTTATTAAGCTGAGGACTACACCAAAAATCTTTATCAAAGAGTTGGTCAAGTTACACGGAGTCCCAGTATCCATCGTCTCAGACAGAGAAACCCAGTTTACCTTCCATTTCTGGAAAGCATTCCAAAAGGGTCTTGGTACCCGAGTTCACCTCAGTACAACCTTCCACCCTCAGACAGATGGTCAAGTAGTAAGGACTATTCAGACTCTAGAATATATGCTAAGAGCCTACGTTGTTGATTTTAAGGGTATTTGGGATGACCACTTCCCTTTGATTGAATTTGCAAATAATAGCAACTATCACTCTAGTATTCAGATGGCTCCGTTTAAGGCTGTCTATTATAGGAGATATAGACCTCCTATTGGTTGGTTTGAGGTAGGTGAGGCCATAGTAGTAGGGCTTTACTTAGTGTTTGATGCCTTAGAGAAGGTTCAATTAATCAGAGAAAGGCTTAGGGCCGCTTAGCAAACAAAAATCGTATACAGATATGAGAAGAAAAGATCTCAAGTTTGAGATTGGTGATTTTTTGTTCTTGAAAATCTCTCCCATGAAGGGAGTAAAGAGGTTCGGCAAGAAGTGAAAGCTCAATCCCCGATATGTTGGTGCTTACAAAATTCTCAGTCATTTCAGAAAGGTAGCTTATAAGCTTGATTTGCATTTAGATCTAGCTTCAGTACACTCAGTATTCTGCGTCTCCCTGCTAAAAAATACAATGGTCACCCAGTAGTTATAGTTTCCTTAGAGAGTGTAGATATTCCGAATAATCTCTCTTTCGAAGAGGTTCCAGTCCAAATCCTCGATTATTAGATTTACAGATTCAGGAATAAAGAAGTTCCCTTGGTCAAAGTTCCTTGGTGGAATTAGTCTGTTGAGAGAAATACTTGGGAAGTAGAAGCAGATATACGGACCAAGTATCCTCACCTCTTCTCTACAAACTCAGATTCAGCTCAAGGTAACAGTCTTTCTTAGCTTAACTCAGTTCCATTTTTAGTTATAGTTATAATCTTGGTATTCGTTAACGTTGCATATTCAGTTATGCATTTATGAATCTATTCAGTCATGTACTCATGCATTAGATATGCATGTTCAGTATGAAAACTTAGATTACTAGTAGCTTCAGTCATGTATTTCATGCATCAGATATGCAGGTTCAGTATAAGAACTTAGCTAGTTAGTAGTTCAGTCAAGTAATCATGTTCCAGTGTGTATGTTAAGTGTAAAAACTCAATCTATTAGTTTTTCTTAGCTTAATTAGTTTCATTTGAGGATGAATGTTCCCAAAAGGAAGATATAGTAATACCCCATATTTCCTTAGTATAAATTAACTCTTAGTCCATGAGTTATCCAATATAAAAAATTTTAAATACTCAGTATTTTTTAGTTTAGAGCCTGCCAATGTGTAGGAAATTCAGTTTGCTTTCCAACAATATAAAATTCACCCAAATCTGATACCCGAGCGAAGAGTTATAGCCATTTTTGTAAAATAGTGTGCCACTGGCATTCCGGCGTGTCGCACAGCCAAGCCAAATGGCATTTGGTAATTTCCAGTGAATTTCTGTGATACCACCACATCGCGCCACCAGCCACATTCATAATTGTCAATTTCTAGTGTTCCAACGCGATCCAAGAGCATTGCGCCAAGGGTGAAATTTAGAATCAAAGGGGAACAATGATTCCATCGCGTCATGCAAAGCCTCTATTTCCCAATTGTCATTTTCCAGTGGCCCAGCATTATCATGGAGCATTGTGCCAAGGGCCCAATTCAGAAAATTTTGACAAAAATTAAAAGAGTCGCCCAAGGTTAAAGTGGTCTTTTCTCATTATTTTATTACATCCGGATATGGGATTTAATCCCTAAAAACATTTTTAAGTCATTCATTATTCAAATTTTCCCAAAATCAAAAAGCATTTTCTCTCAATTAACAAAACCCTAACTTCAAGAAACTGAGAGCAATCTCAAAGGATTCACCAAAAGCTTCAATAAACTCACCAAATTAAGGTATGTTAGGTGTTCATCTATGGGTACCTTTCACCCATAGAGTCCAAGAATCTCTTTTTAAAACTACAAGCTTAAGGAATTGTGAATTACCATGTTTGAAATAAATTATAGGCATGTCTATAATGTTAATTGGGTTTCTAAATCCATGATTATTATATGATTCATGAAATTAGAATAGTATTTAAGGGGAATTTTATGAATTACAAGTTAAATCCATGAAATTGCATGCTTGGGCATTGTAGTTGCAATAGTTATATGTTATCCATGATTATGTGCATTAAGTTGTACTCCCTATGTGTTTGATAGAATCTCCACGTAAATTAAATGACGAAATCATGACATGCTAGTATATGTATAAGCTTATTCCTTAGAAGTGTTTGATAAAATGTCTCTATGAATGAATTAAGGACAAGTGTACATTGTTATGTCTTTCAATATCATGTTATGCTTTTCTTTTCATGCTATTGAGTCCTAGGGGTATTTAATACTTGATAATTTAGTTGTGCACCTAAAGCCAATGTCAGTTAAGAATAGTATCAGTTATGTCCTAATCAGTAGAATCCAGTCAATTACAGAACTTAAGAAAACTCAGTAAACTCAGTATCAGTCCAGTCCAGTTTAGCGTACTCAGTTCAGTGTTTTAGTTAGGAGTAGGATTTAGCACTGAGTGAACCCATGAATGAGGTCTCACCTGCCAGTAGATGGTGTGATCCTTAGAAGAAATCCTTGCATTCAAAAACTACATAGCCAGTGTAGGCTAAGATATCAAACCTGCAGTTGAGGGTTGATGAGGTGTTTCTACCTGCCAGTTGAGGGTACCGCCATTCTCATTAGAGTACCTGCCAGATAAGGGTAACTATTTACCTTGTCTTTACCTATGGCACGATACTGACCCCCTTTCAACTGGTGTTATAGGTTGGACCCCAACTCAGTTATGTTATTTGGGGCATGTCGGTTAGATGATTACCTCCCACAGTTTCAGTCTCAATCTTAAGAATAGAACTCAGTTCAGTTCTACAGAATCAGGACTAATACATACAGTCAATCAGTATCAGTAACTAAGTTATTAGTAACTTCAAATATCAGTTACTTAGAATCAAAACTCAGGAATTATCTTCAGACAAGCTCAATCACAATATTTATTTATATGCACAGTAATGCATACTCACTAGTCACAGCAGTATCAGTTATCCATGTACTCTTATGTTCGGTTACTCTATATCATTCAATCAGTTATTGTTCATGCATATGAACCCTTGCATTCAAGCTTACCTCATCTATAATACTAGTTCATTCCATGTACTAACACATATTCTTTCTTTATTCTATGATGTCTCATATCATAGGTTCAGATGCTTAGGTTCCTGACAGTGCATAGATTGATTCAGATTCAGTCAGCAGTGTTAAAGGTAGTAGTGAGTCCTCATCTATCGAGGATATTTTATTATTTTAGTTTCTCAGTACATGTAGTACTTTAGTAGATGATGTTAGTTATGGGATTGTCCTATCAACTCCATATTCAGACAAATCAGTTTAAAGGTTTTTTAGACTAGACTTTCAAATAGTATTTAGTTTTACAGATTACTATTATCAGTTGATATTATATATCGTTATTTATAGATTTTGAACCTAATGGCAATTCATCCTACTTTCCACACTTATTACAGTATTGTTATTCAGTGCTCAGAGTAGATATTAGTCATGGGTTAGCGTTTGGTCCTTTAGGATTGTAAACACCGTGTAGCATCCAGGGTACAGACTCGGGGCTTTACAAAAAGTATCCCATCAATGCCTTTATGTTCCAAAGTATTAAAAATTTCATTTATGTTTATACAAATCTTGCACTAATCTAAAGTCATATATGCCCTCAGATCCCTTCCCAGAATCTATAATAGCATATGATCTAGAGTTAGAACCATAAACGTTGAAGTTTAGTAGCAGTAAAGTAGGGACAGTGCTTATCTAGATTTAGTATATTATATATCCATGGGGCTATTTGTATGATATGTTAATTAGTGGGCTTGAAACTGTGTATCCAAGACTTTAATTTATTGATTCAAAATTAAGTATGATGATGTGTGTATGATCTAGTAGTGTAACCAAGGTTATATGGGATTGTATTATTTCTAAGTTTTAAGAGTGTGTGAGCTTAGATAGTACCCTCGAGTTGTTAATTTTGAGTGAGGCTATGTTTTTATCAGTTATCTTATGGGTTATAGGTTGATGAAGTTGGGTATGTTGGTGTAAGTATAATTCTCATAATTTAGGGGCAAATATAAGTTTAGAGATGTGATAGTAGTAAGATATGCGGGAATTTAGTATGGTTCATTAATGGTTTGGGAATATTCATGTTAAGTGTTAGAATCTAAGTTTGAATTATGGATGGTTGAGCTAATAAAAAGAAGAGTTAAGATTCTAGATTGTGTGAATTAATGGTATGGTGATACTCCTAAAAATTCCAAGTTAATAAGTGCTTAAGTTATTGTACGATGACTATTGGGACTACAGAAATTTAAGAGTTATATCTCAGAAGGATGTACTAGCAGCGGGTTTTACACTTTCAGGTGTAGTCTTTCAGGTTGAGTTTATTATTTTTGTATTGTTATATCTCAGTCTCTTGACTAAAGTGATTGCAATTTAGTTTAGATTTTAGGGGTCCAAAGACTTAGAATAATGGCTTAAATCTAACGGGGAGATGATAGAACAAGTAATCAAGTCATTCTCTCAGATTCTAGTAGTGTTGCCAGTAGGTTGTAGAACAACAGTAAGGGAGGAAGATGCCCAACCTATTCTTATCTTAATGCAAAGTGTTGTACTTCAGTTATAACAACATCTACTCATGTCTTACATGTCAGCTCCATGATCATAGTTCATGTTCATGCACATCATAAAGAATCATATGCACTTCCAATTCCTAGTATATAGAGTTCTAGATCACTCAATAGCACGAATCATATTCCATGAATTTATGAACTCCAAACTCAAGTCATACAGCTCATGACTCATGTACTCAGGCTTTATAGAATGTTTAGTTCCAGGTACTTATGGTACTTGCATAATGACAAGTGAAATTCATATTATGCCATGTATATCCTCAGTTGTGATCTCTATAATTAATCTATGTTGTGGATACTCTATTCCACAGGCCTCAGTTTAGTGTCAATTTATGCATAGTATTCTTTCATGCTTCAAGTCCTCATATTCTAAATTTCAATGACCTCTCCTTATGTAAACATAGAGGTGATGGACAATTGTATAGATGGAAGAGAGTAAATGTTATTTATGGAGAAAATATTGTTGTGTGTTTGTTTTATGTAAGGATATATGGTTGAAGAAATATTGAGGTAAAGCTTTTGGTATATGTCATGGTTAGTTAAGAATTCTTGGTATGTCATATTAAGAATAGTCCAAAAAAGTTGTTATTGATAGAGGTTTAGAGAATATGAGAAAGATGCTTTTATGGGTGTTTGCCTAGAAGTTCGTAGGAGGTTATAATGATAGGAATGAATGTCACGTTGGTATATATATGGGTGACTGTATTGTACACTAGTGAATTCCCATTAAGAGGCTGAATCTAGTTATTGAAGTGGTAAGAAGAATTATTCTTAAGATGAGAAGTTATGAAAATACATGGGATATTGGATTCATGGTTCAAACTAGTATTATGGTATTATGTGCAGTATTGAAGAGGAAATCTATAGTTGAGAGAGTATTTGAGAAATATGGCTAAGCTTGGAAGTAGCTGTTGCATTACCTAAGGCATAGTAATTCTATCATACTTTATGTTTCATAGGCCTATGTTCCAGATACAGAGTTATAGCCATATTAATAATCCTTATTCAGATATCTCACTCAGATCATGCCCAAGTTCTTTGATCCCTACTATTATTAGAACTTCTTAGAAAGGGTGTTGAAGAAATACTCCAGTTGAGTACAAACTTTCAGTATAATTCAGTCCGTATAGCTAGCAATTCAGTTTAGTAGTTGGATAGACAAGTTCCTATGGTTTTTTCATCTTTTAATCTAGTCATACTATCTGAAGTTTCATGAGTATGGCCATTCCAAGAGGTAATTTGTTCACATCCATGTAAATTGTGAATTCAGCTCAGTTCATGCATCATGTTGTAGATTCAGACATTTAGTTATGATTCAGTTCGTAAGTATTTCGTTCATCATCTTAGTCTTTCCTTGGTATTTCAGCCAAGTCATTATCATTTGGGGTACGAATGATCCCAAGAGGAGATGTTGTAATACCTTGAGTTTTCAGGTCCTAAACCTCTACGAAACCAGTTATAGCCTAAGCTAATTGTCACTCATAAGTTGACTCTCTCGTTTCTATCTCATCCTTATAACCATTCTCATGTTATTGTATGTATTCACCAAATCAGTTCAGTTCATGTATCAAGCTCATAGTTAGTTATACAATCATGTTCCAAGTCATGCATGTTCAGTATATGGTCACGGTTACCTTAGTATTCTAAGTCAAACCAGTCTTATTCGAGAATGAATGATTCCAAGGGAGAGATAGTGTAACACCCCACATTCTTGAGCAAGAAATTGAACCATCATTTCTAGGTATGTAAACTCTAATCCCATGATTTATCTTTGAATACATGTGTCATGATCTTTATCCTAGTGAGTGAATTTCTTATGAGATGAAAAATCTTCATAGGAATCACTTAGAGTAAAATTGAGCTAAGAGCCTTTGATTCGGCCAAATTTTGGTATTCGATTATACAAGGGTCAACTTTGAACGTTTATAACTTTTTATATTGTAAAATTTTTCATATCAAGGCCCGCAAAATTATAGATGATTTAATTATCTATCCAACAATACCAATTTTTCCTTAATTTGATACCCAACTGAAAGGTTATGATTATTTTTGTCAAAACCAGTAAGTTGTTGCGACAGCGCCTTAATGCAAGACTAAGTTATAGTGTCTAGCTCCATGAAGCAGAGTAATATTTTCCTGCATCCATAAATACAATCCCAAAGGGCGTTTTAGTCATTTTCCCTTGCCCCCCAAGCACCCAAGTGATGGATTAAAACACCAAAAGGGCATTATTTTCCACTTTTCATCAGCAAACCCTTATGTAAACCCTTCCCTTCCCAAGAAAAAAATCCAAACCCTTTTCCCTAGGAAATCCAAGAGTTCAAGGTTCCAAATTCAAGAATCTTCAAGAAACACCAAGATTAGGGTTCCTTCACAAGTTCATCATTCATATCCCAAGATTCAAGCTTTCTTCCTCTAGAATTCATGGATTCAAGTTTTAATTTCAAGTTTCTCCAAGAATTCATTCAATTAAGGTATGTGAGGTATTCATTCATGGGTCTCTTTCACCCATGGAGCCCAAAAACCTTCTCTTTAAAGTAAATTATGGATTTTTTCCTTTACTATGGTATTTTATATGTTAAATAAAGGTTTAATTCATGTTTTTCATGGAAATTTAAATTCAATTTAGACCATGTATGATACCATGGAAGATTAGATTTTCTCATGCTTTAAATTTTAGTTTTCCAAATTTTAATCAAGCAAATTACATTTTAAATATCCAAATTATGAATTTAGGTATGTAATCATGTTGTTTACTCGTGTTTAAGACATTCCTGTGTTCAATCTTATGATTCTTACATGATTGAAGAAATATCCACGTTTTGGGTCTTGAACCATGATTGCATACTATAGTATTTCAAGTTTGATATCATATTTTATAATCATTCAGTTTTGGTGGGTTATGAACACCCAATACCTATGTGTTTTTACTATATTTTTTCAAGTAACAAGTAAGTCAGAATCATGGTTTTATTACAATATTCAAATTATCTTTTTTATAATGAACTTACTAGTATTATGTCATGCTAAATACATCTGTTTACATGTTCATGGTTACTTTAGATTTTGCATGCACTGTCAGTTTTAGAATTCCATGTTTGAGCATATCAGTCATTAGTGTATGCACCAGTTCATGATTCTAGTGTCATCCAGTTGGGAGTAGGACTTAGCACCGAGCAAACCTAGGGATGTGGGCTCACCCTCCATTTAGGACAGATTCCTTAGTAGAAGTCCCTAAGTTCCAGAACTATGTAGCCAGCATAGGATTATGAAATATCATATGCCAATTTAGGAATGACACTTTCTTAGGGGTTACCAGCCAGTTAGGACTTACTCCTTAGTCCTTCGGGACATCAGCATTGTACATCCACATCATCAGCCAGTGTTAGTACCTGTGGCACGATATGAACACCCTTCTAACTGGGGTTACAGATTGCACCCCAATTAGCTTAGATTGGGGAATGTCATTTACACAATACCTCCCACAGTCTCAGTACAGTAATCAATATATTTTAATTTTAGGTTTGCTCGACCAAGTTTACAAATTTCAGTTATATAGTTATACTGCTTTCAGTCTTTCAGATTTTAGATTTATCTTGGAAATATGTTTATGCTTGGTCTTGTATTCTCAGTTTTACATGTTTATGTTTTCCATGATCAATATCCATGCATGACTCTCTGTTTAGTTTTTCAGCATGCTCAGCTTTACGTGATATTTGCATACAATATTCATGATCTACCATTTCCCAACTTTAGTTCTACTTATTCTACAAAAGTAAAGATTTAAAGAAACTAAGTGTAGTGATTCAGTAGCTTATCAGATTATAGTTGTTACTCATGTTTTTAAGATACTTCACCTTTCAGTTTATTTCAGTCTCTTGTGAGTCTACTTATACTTAGCATGCATGTTTTAAGATTACATATTAAATCAGTTTTACTTAGTGCATTCACCCCCACTTACTAAGTACATTCCAAAGTACTGATCCACATATATGTCTATATGTTACATTTTCTCATAATGTAGGTTCCAATTGTAGCCTACACATCATAATCAAATAGTTTGTAGCTTCCAGGCAACAGGTAATGAGTTCTCCTATTTTGAGAATCTCCAGTCAGTTTTACTTCTTGTACTGTGTTGTACTTTTATTTTTTCAATATATATTGATTAGTGGTAGTTTGAGGCAAGTTTGATTAGTGGTAGTTTGACGCAAGTCCCAGCTATTTATAGTCAGTATAGTAGAGGCTTCACAGATAGTCAGTCAGAGTCATGATATTGTAAATCAAGTTCTTCCTTCAAATGTATCATGTTGTAAACTTATTCAGTATTACATTCAATCATATTTTCTCATGATTATGCTTCCATTCCGCTCATTATTTTTTGTTATAAAAATATTAAATTGGTTTCTCGATAGTATGACAGTTCATAGGTTAGCTTGGGATACAGTTATAGGAAAGCTCTAAACATCGAGAACGTAGGAAAATGAGGGACATGATTGGGGTGGTCATTACAATATCCACTACTAAAAGGACTTTCGTCCACAAAAGTAATGGATAAGGAAATACATGAGGGCTCGAACAGGTAGGGATACTAGGCCAGTATTTCACGATCTGTTTCCCATGTGCCCTCCTAAACTGGACAGTGACACCATTGAACCTTAACTAGTAGAATGTCCTTATAGCACAACCATCTGATACATCTATCCAAAATGGGCATCCGTTCCTTTCCAAATTCCAACCTCTCGTCCAACTGAAATGAGTCCCAACAAAGCATGTTTGACTCATTTGGAATGTACTAACGCAACATAGACATATGAAACACCAGGTGGATGGCTAAAATTTTAAGATGCAATTACAACACATACACTATCTTCCCAACTATCTGTAGAATCTCAAAGGGTCTAATATATCTAGGTTGAGCTCATGCCTTTCATGGGCGATACTCACAAAAATACCCTATCCATAACTCTGAACCTCAATAGAAAATTCTTGTGGTCAGTATAAATCCTCTGCCTACTATGAGCTACTCGAATCCTATCCAGAATCATCCAAAATTAATCCTATGAATCATATAGAAAATCTGTACCACGGGCCTCAACTCAGAAGTATCAAACCAATTAATCAGAGATCGACATCATCAACCATACATTGCCTCAAATGGGACCATCTGAATACTAGAATGGAAGATATTATTATTTGTAAACTCTTCCAAAGATAGAAATTGATGCCACTGACCACCAAAATCAAACGCACATGTGTGGAGCATGTTCTTGAAGTCCTATATAGTTTTCTCTGACTACCTATCAGTCTAGGGATGAAAGGCAGCGCTAAGGTTAACCTGGGCACCCAACTCCTCTTGAAATATCCCCCAAAATCTTTATGTAAACTAAGAGCTTTGGTCTAACATGATAGTCATAGGTACCCGATGTAAGAAAAGTACATCCTAAATATAAACACAAGCTAACCTTTTGGAACTGTAAGAGGTTTGAATAAGAATGAAATAAGCAGACTTGGTTAATCGATGCATGGTCAAAATTTGATGTCACCCAAATGATACCTTCAATAAATATAATGCAGTGGTTGTCAAAAATATAACCCAATAAAGGTCAGGGTCGAACCCACAATTAATAGGCCAAATCTTTGTCATAGACTTATTGAAGTAGCCGAAATAATACAAAAAGGTAAAAACGGGGATTTTCTGAGAACAAAATCAATAGTAACAAATCTTGATCACTTTGTTTGAAATCAATATGAGATGAATACTAGGATTGAGTTTCCCTGATTTCCTAACTCCTTAGACTTATTGTGCACTATCGAGAAATCCCAATACCCTACATGCAGGATCTAATAAGATATTACCAACAATATTTTGAATGCCTTTGGTGAATATCACTCCTTATCTTTTGACTCTCAGAGTGTCGCTTGACTAACCCTTATCCTGGATTATTAACTATTATATTTTGAGTGTCAAGTTAATTAGAAGAGGGTTGGTAGCCTTAAATTACTATTGTGATCTTCTTTTCATAATCTCCACTCCTGTTTTGAAGTGAGTATCAAATACTGACAATTTCATACTTTTGCAGTCATTAAGAATGCATTCAGTCCATAAATTATCACAATATATGTAAGAATATTGATCAAGAAAAACATCACACTTTGTCTACTTCGTTATTCCATCAGGATTCTCACAACCCTAGTTAGGTTGTTTAGCCACTCATGGTTGCAAGAACATCCATTAAATTCAAGAGAGAAATCATATGAATAATTTTATAATAATTTAAGAACAAAACCCAGAATCTCAAATAAATAATCAACCATAAGACAAAGAATAAAGGATTCCAAGATCAAAAGTTGAATCTCACAATCAATATAGTGTTGTGAATGTAAAGAGTACCCAATATAATGAAGAAAACATCAAAAGGGTATTTATAAAAACACATTAGAACCCTAAGAATCTTAACCAAAACAAAAAAAATAAAACTAAGTCAGCAATAACTTACATACCCTCTTACAGGCCATAAGTACAACTACGGACCCTAAGTGGGTTGTAAGTATCAGAATAAATTAGCAGTTTCTGAACTTCAACCTACAAAGCCACTTACCTGGCGTGTACGTGGTACTTACGCCCCATAATTGGGTGTCTTAACCCTCAGAGCAAATTTTCAGCTTTTAAAACTTTTTTTTGACACCTACAGAGGGACCTACGACCATCGTAGGTACTACTTATGGGCCGTAAGTGGCCCCATAAGTGGTCTTTCTATAGTTTTTCATTAGTTTTTCTTCTCCTCAACTACAAAACCTAGTTTTCTACAAAACAGACACATAAATACATCATATCTAAGAAATAGGACCTAAGTACTTGCATATTTTTGTATTTAAGCATCGAAAGTGCCATGAAACCATGGCACATCAACAACCTCAACTTAGAATGCTTCATATCCTTAGGAAACAAACATATAACAAAACAAAATAATTCTTAACCAAGAGAAACCTAATGAACCTATGGAAGTCAACTCAACTCAACTCATGATTTTTTACCCCCTCTTATTTTCTACTTTTTCAAAATCTCCTCTATTTTTCTATGTAGCACAATAATGCAATACAAAGTAATCAAGCTATGGTATTACCTTAGCAATAAACAATGAAGAAAACTTGTAAGATACACTACCCAAATAGATAAGCAACTACAAGAAAACTCGTGTACCCTCCTAACAAATAGGTCCCAATCTTATAGTATGATCATACATGTCATTGCAGGGATGATATCGAGACACTTACATTAACAAAATAAGTTCCAATCAATGTGCATAGAATACCATAGTCTTTCCCTAATTTTCTTTACCTTAGTTTTTCAGACAGTTGGAATAGGACTACTATAGAACTTTATTCGACTTGCAATGTAGGCATGGAGGATGATATGGTACATTTGGGAACTAGTGACTCACCCTCCTTCATACTGAAATTACATTTAAGTTCTACTACTCAACCAACTTCCTTTTATTTGTCCCTTATTACTCTCTTTCCCCTTTTATTTCTTATTTTGGTTGGTTGTCATTTCTTAATTTTCTCTTGTTCTTTTTCAATTTTCTTTTTTATATTTTCTCTTTATCCATTTTCATTATTTAACCACATCCAACCCTACTTTCTTTTCTATTATTCATACCTAATTTTACCCATGCACTGACATAATAACCATCGTCAACTTAGGCAATTTTCCTAGGTAGAGGTGCACAATGTCCAAGGAGGGACCAGGGACAAAACAAGTTCATTATAATCAAATTGGGAAGGTGACAAGGTAAAACACTAAAATAAGTCAATGTAGGCTCAAATTTAGGGATCAAGGGATACTTATTCATATTTGGATGGTTATTTAGGCTAAGAGTGGACTAAATTCAAAAATGGTGTATGATCACATCCTAACCAACTACCCTACAACTTAGCTAAGACTAATTGGGAAAGTTCTAGATTAAATGAACTAAGGGAACTAGGTAAGTATCTCACACACATGTAGATTTATATTGCCAACTATGACCTATTCAATTCATGTAATGCTAGATATGATTATTTTGTCACTAATCCTAATTCAATAACAAGATTCACAATAGTAACACATATATTCACATCACACAGTTTACAAAATCTTTTATGAGGGATATCAATTTTCAAAACATAATACATATACGACACAAACACAAAATGACCTAAACATGCCAGTTTTACTAGGATAACGCAGCTTTCAGGAAAACAAACATGGAAAGAAGAACCCTCGATTATGGTACATCTCCAACCGCAACTAAGGACTATGCACTATCTACATTGCCCAACTATAATATAAAACAAGGTAATAAAGATATACTTAGGATGTTCTAGTTGTCAGTATCAAACTTACCCCTATTTAGGCATCTCATGGCTCATCATATGGAGGTGCTAGCGGTGCGCAACTAAAAGATGCATCTGCTTCTATCTTAGCTCATCCTCACTCCTAAACTACTACAGATACCTTTGAATCATGGGCGACCTTTTTCAGGTCCTAGTCAAAATCCATGGTAGGGTCTTGTAGCATTGCCTCCCAACCTCTTTTGGTCCTAACAATCCTTACCACATCCTTCTTAGAAAATAAATCAAATCTCATAGGTAGAGGTAGAGGTAATGACTGTATGAAGGATGGAATGACCAAAGAAATGACTAGAACCTGGTTCTCTACTTATGATCACACCTTGGTGAAAAATATATCCATCTCCTCATGGAAGCTAGATAGATTAGAAGTATACACCTCCCACGACTATGCATTCAACCTAGCCTCAAAGTTATCAACAAGAGCATGAATCTCCCTAGTGTACTCTACCATCTCCGCCCTCATCCTCACTCTAAATCAAGGCTCATAATCTCAAGTATAGTTTGGACCCATGGCTGGATTTATCCATAGAGTGCAGCTAACTGACTCTCTATCTGAGTGAGGCTTGATGTTACCTCATGCTAACTCTTAACTATACACTGTAGAAACTTGCATGGTACCCCAATAAAACTAGTAAATATAGGGTAAGGGGACACAACAGATATCTCAACTGGATCAAAAATCAAAGCGAAGGCTGGTACAGATGCGGTTGTTGTCCCTATACCAAAAGTGAAAGTCTCAAGATCATCTCTCTACTTGACTATCTAGCATTTATAATAATATTCATCCTCTCAATAAGCTTGATCATAATAGATAGCCCCTCAAAATGGGTCATAATAGTAGTAGGAGGTGGCAATGCTCTTTGTGCACAAATCAGGTTTGTTGCATCCTTGATCAATATGATGTTTGTTATATGCATCACTTTAATCCAATGATATACCTCAGTAATAAATAGCACTCTAACTTCATCGCATAACTACTAGATCAAGTAAGGAAAAGGTAAAGTGGTGGTTTCGCCGAATACTTAAATATAGATCTCTATCGGATCAGTTTTGTAAAATCTATCTCAAAGCCAAAAGTTAGGCTAACAATCAAGGCAGCTCAATCTTATGTAAATATTTTGTTCAAAGAAGTCAGACTCACTATCTGACGTACCACTATCCACCAAAACTTTACTGCAAAATACTATGACTACTTCTTTATATCCCTTGACCTTAACCAATGTGGCGTCAATGCCTAACTCTGCAATATGGGTGGCTATCGACCATCCCAAATCCAATCACTATCGTATGTGCTTTACATCTATCATAGTGTGCCTAGCCCACACTAACCTCATCCTAAAATCAAACTTAGTTATTAATGTTGGTCCATCAGAATATGGCCCAAATAATACTCAGCAAATGAACGCCTTAGAAATATTCACTCGCATATCTCTGACCACGGTATGGGCCATCTATGGCTCCTCAACCCCTCTAACCTCGAGTGGGATAATCAAATAGATAATCTAAGCATATAATGTATAAAATTCCCAAACTAGATTTGGTCTTTATGATCCATAGTGCCAAGTCATCCACTCCAACTGATACCTATTAAAGGAGGCCTACAAGTTTAGTGCTTCTGCTAGCCCTATCAAATCAACCCGTACCTTTACTGCAAGACTCTTTTTTGGACGACCCTACTAAATTATGAAATTATCTCTCTCAATAATATATTGCAACCCCTCCACACATAATCTCAATGAAATCTTAGCAATAGACAAAACCAAGATATGTATGGACTCAGCTGCTGGGGTAGCTAATGGTGGAATATGGAGCGAGTGTACTGTACAGCCGTCTAAGAATCATGTGCCAATAATGATAAAATCTATCATGGACCATGGGCTACACCCTTCTTATATTGGATTATAGTAGAACCAAATACTGACTCATTAATGCATTATTTGACCCCTCCTGAGATTAGGAGTCGACTGCGTTCATCTTCTCTATAACTAGAAACTGATACCAGCTCAACCACCTTCTCTTAATTAGTAGTTAGATCATCATTTTCCTTCTCATATTGGGAAGAGTGTGGTAGCATATGACTAGAATTCTTTATTAAAGGTCCTATCCAGAAGACTAAAGATGATGGAGTTTGGGCCCCAGTTTGTGGTGGTGTAGGCTAAGAGCCTGGATGAACAATATCTAGTGTGGGTTGAGTAAGCAATATGGAAATAACTTTTGTAGATGTATGCTAGCTTTGTGATCGGTCCCTAGTCAATCGTGGATCCAATGGGGAGCTATCCTAACTCACGATGTACACCGCTATAAAGCTACTCTGCTCAAGGGACTCGTCATGGACCCTAGACTAAACGCCCTTCTTTTGTGAATCTTTAGGTGCTGTTGTAACTAAGAATTAGTCATTAGTGCTTGAAACATGGTAAAGGAACAAAAAAGTTGAAAAAGTTTAATGACCCTGGGTAGGGCTGCCGATGACCCCATCTACGAAGGCCATAAGTAATACCAACGGAGGTCGTATATGCCCTTGCAGGTACCAAACAAAGCCTTTATGTTTCAGTGATTTAAGTCTGACACCCACAAGGCCACTAATGCCCTGTAGGTACCATTACGAGGCCTATAAGTAGTCTTATAAGTGGCCTTTAGAGAGTTGGTCAATTTTTCTTATAAAGTTTATCCCACATATTGTATATTTCAATTTTTTTAGTTCAATTTCGTACACTACAACATGTATAAATTCAAGTTTACAGGTATTGCACAAGTATTTTTGGGCTTTCTCTATACTATTTAACTTCTACTTTCATATATGAAATGATCACAGGAATTCTAAAACATAAATCATGCAGCAATTTAAAACTTTAACCATTCTAGGCTCCCTAAATATCTAGACTCATGATATTTGATATACTTTCAAATTTACTTTAAGCACTATCTCAAGTCCTTTGTTAATAACATAATGCATAACCAGTAGAAGCCAAGAATTTTACTTTTAATTTCATATGTGGGAAGTAAAAGTTGATTTATCTCGATGAAAACCCTAGTTTTGTTATCTGTGCATGCAAGTGAGGAGAGATCAGTTGGGTTTCTTTGGCTTTTATAGTTTTTAGTAAGAAAGTTGAGGAGGTTGAGAATGAGTGGGATTTTTAATTTAAGGAAGTAGGGCAAATGATTGGGTTTGAAGGTTTTAAGGAAGTCTGTAAGGTTGAATCAGGTCGGGTAACTTTGGCCCGACCCAGATTTTAAAAATTTTGACCCACTATTTTAGTCAACTTACGGGTCCACTTACGACCCATAAGTTGCACTTACAATGGTCGTAAGTGCATCCTTAAGTGATCCTTTAGTTCTTTAGTACTTACGATATAGCTCACCATTAATTCAAAATGTAGCCTTCTCTAAAGCTGAGGGCTCGATGTACTCAAAAAAAATACTATGCACTAAACAAAAAGAAGAGTATGTGTTGTATTAGTTCAAAAGAAACAATGATGTACTAATAAGGTAATCGGCCAACCCAAAATAAGAAATATGAACAAGTAAACATAACTTGCTAAACAAGAACAACCATGAATACCTACCAACTAAATTTTATCTCAATTATGTGACTTTTATCCCTTTTACCAACACAACAAAATTCAGTCAAATACAAGACAATATTGATGATAACTTAAGTCAAGAATATGACTACCAGCTTCAATCCAAGTCAATAACCCATGAGTCAACAACAATACACTACACCTTATCTCACATATATAAGTAAATAGACAATAAAAAAGATATGTCAATCATTTCCAATTTATCCAGAGTACTTAAGGATCTAAGCTAACAACACTGACAAGAATCAAAAATACCCGTTCACTTAAGGAACCAATATAACAAGTCAGCAATTAAACTCGTCCAGTCAAGGGATGATCATAATCACCAATACCTTGTACACACATGCTAAGTTCTTATGGTATCCAGCTAGCCATGACCTGCAGGGGACGAGCTCTAATTCATGTACCAAAATTCAAGACACCTAGTGTCTTTCAACCATACATCAATCAATCTCATACAGATGTCCAAATATCAATACATCTCATAATAATAAATAAATCTTGTGAAGAGGTGGAAATATGGTACATCCCCCAATAATCAACCAATATCACAACAACCACAATCAAAATAAGAAAATAACCACCATAGTTGCACAATCCACAAGTCTATATTACAATATCATTAGATGTGATTAACATTTAAGATATCATTCAATGAATTACTTCTTGAACATGCATTTTGAGAAGTATATGAAGAAAAAATTAACATGAACACATTAATTAATAAGGTTTCAACTATATTAAGCTATCACCTACCGCAATCCAAGCTTGCATCACTCAAATGAGCTCAAGCCTTGTTTTTTCTTGCAATTTTTGCTTGGTTAAGGTCTATAAATAATTTTATGATCATAATTCAGACAATGACTTTGTACATTCAAGAATTACAACCTGATCCCATGACCCCAAGATCAAATCCAAGAATATTCCTCCTATAATAGGTTGTCACAACCCGAACTGGGGCCCTAGCCATGACGAGCATCCCGAACTATAAAGGCCCGAAAAATCCCTATTTATCTGGTAATCATGCACATAATTCATATGATAAAAAAATTGTGGAAGATACACAATATTATGGAAACATGGTCATAAGTCTAATAAAATAAATAATGGGAAATAAAGTCCCACAACATCTATCAATATCTTAAATCCGTCTGCGAAAATCTCTACTACATGACTAATAGCAACTATCTGAAATCTGGGACAAGGCCCACAGTAGACCAAAACATGACATAAAGATAAGCATCTGAAAGTTAACAGGCCTTCTGGAATATAGAAGGCTCACCCCTGCACAATCTGCTCTGCGATCTGAAATATCTACTATTTATTTGGACCCCTAGACTGTGTCGTAAAACCAGGAAGGAGGGGGGTCAGCACAAAAGCATTGACATGCAAATCAATCTAAAATAGAGTAATTGAACATATATATATATATATAATACGTGAAAGCAATTTTCATCAAAACATCATGCATAAAACAGTTTCTAAAAAACACATGGGCATTTTTTGAAAACACGTAACCTGTCTGTAAATTTCAAATTCTGATCTGTGTATTACTTTTGAGTTAGTTGGTATCCCCTACAAGTCTGATATTCCACGGGCGATATGGAATCCGTCATTGACTCGGCGGGGAATCCTCCAACTCGAGTGTACCGCAAGGGTTGGAGTTCCTGATCTGATATGCCACACGACACTTAAGTTAGCATATAATAATATAACCAGGTCGGTAAACCACAGTTTTGGGCAAAGAGTTGTCTGAACTCACGCCTTCTTCGGGGAACCACCTAAGCTCTCTTTATGCCTTATTTTAGCCTTTTTTGAACATGCATCATTCTCAAGTTTTAAAACACAAATCTGATAAAGTCTAATTTATGTATTCGTCTGTGTCTGTTATGGCATTTTCTGAGTTTCATATTATCATACCAAGACTTGCAAGTCATGATTTCTGAGCCATAACATATTAAGATAAATCTTTCATTTAAAGCAAAGCTTAGACCACCCAAAAACATGAAACAGATATAGAAGATTTTGTGTTCCAGAACTTAAGTCAAAATTATACAAAAACTTCATCAAACATAGGGTGGTCTAGTGCCTTTAGAAAATCATGCACTCTTTTATTACATGCATTATGAACATTAAACATTCATGCTAAATTCCCTCTTTACTGATTTAAAACCACCTTTAAATCATAACAAGAGTTCAACCATTTCATATAGTGTTTTTCAAGAATGCATTGCAAAACAATTCATATGCTATGAAAAATCTGAAAATCCTTCAAAGAACTATCTGTAATAGCTAGCCAAACACAAGAAACCCCTGATATCTGATGGAGAAATAGGTCTTGTCCAGTTTCTTATTTCTTTGGTCTTTTGAGAATCAACTCTAATGCCATCAACGGAAATGATGTGACCAAGGAATGTTACTGACCTTAGCCAAAATTTACACTTACTAAATTTAGCGAATAGCTAATGATCTCTAAGAGTCTGAAGTACTATTCTGAGATGGTCTGCATGATCGCGCTAAGTGCGGGAATAGACCAGAATATCATCTATGGAGACTACGACAAACATGTCCAAGTACTGCTTGAACACGCAGTTCATCAAGTCCATGAAAGTGGCTGGGGCATTGGTAAGATCAAATGACATAACTAGAAATTTAAAGTGACCATACCAAGCACGGAAAGCTATTATTGGAACATCACTTCCTTTAACTCTGAGCTGATGATAGTCGAATCTAAGGTCTATATTAGAGAAATAACTGGTACCCTGAAGTGATCAAATAATTCATTGATTATGGGAAGAGGATACTTGTTCCTGATCGTAAACTTATGAGTTAACTGTAATCAATGCACATTCTAAGAGAACCATCTTTCTTGCACACGAATAAGATTGGTGCGCCCTACGGGAATATGTTGGGTCTGATGAAACACTTATCTAAGAGATCCTTCAACTGTTCTTTCAGTTCTCTGAGCTCTTCTAGTGCCATTCTTTATAGCAAAATAGAGATAGGCTGAGTATTTAGAAGAAGATCAATGTCGAAGTCTATTTTCTTTCGGGAGGAATTCTTGGAAGATCTTCGGGAAAGACATCTGAATATTCATTCCCTATTGGGAATGATTCAAGGTTGGGAGTTTCAGAAATAGTGTCCTTAACTTAAACAAAATGATAGGCACATCCTTTAGATATTATTTTCCTTGCCTGAAGGTAGGAAACAAGCTGACCCTTGAAAGCAGATACACTACCCTTCCCCTCAAGGATGGGTTCATTTAGAAACTGAAACGGGACTATTCTGTTTCTGCGGTCGACTGTGACATAGCAGGAATGAAGCCAATCCATGCTAAGAATGATGTCAAAATTAGTCATCTCTAATTCGACTAAGTCTACTGAAATGACTTTCTAAAACATCATAATTGGGCAGTTCCTGTATACCCGCCGTTATATGATGGTTTTTCCCGCTGGGGTAGAGATTGAGAAGGGCTCTGCTAGAATTTTGGGATTGATTCCGAAATCAACTGCTATATAGGGAGTAACAAAAGACAAAAAATCTCCTAGATCTAGTAAAGCATAAACATGCACATGAAAGATCTGTAACATACCAGTAACTATATCAGGAGAATTTTCATGATATTGTTAGGTCTGAAGAGCATATAGTCTATTTAGACATTGTTCGATAGAAGCACTGGTGGTAGCAGCTAAGGAGTGGAGATGACTCTGATAACCTGACTGAGGGAATTCTCTGACTCTGTGGCCTGGCTTGCCATAATCAAAACAGACATCGCTGTCAGCTCTGCAAGCACCCTTGTGGTTCTTACCATAAGTTTGACAAAGGGGATTAGTTCGGGCATTGCTAACACTACCCTAAGACTTAGAGCCTGGCACTCTATCTCTAAACTGAGAAATTGGAGAACTTGCTAAAGAAGGAGATAGAACTGATGACTTAGGAAAAAATTGAGAACGATTTCCTCCTTCTGATTTAGGTTGGCTAAAATTGAAGCTACCTGTCCTAGCTTTCTTATTTTGCTTTTCCCTCTGCTTAATCTTTTTCTCCTCTATCTTCTGAGCATGGGTCATAAGTCTGGCTAAAGTTATGTTACTTTTTAGCATGGTGGATCTATACTCATTAACCATGCTATAATTTACCCCTGAAGCAAACTTACTCATCTTGGCTCTGTCGACTGCAACCACATGAGGGGTATATCTGGCTAATTAAGTAAACTTTAGAGAATACTCTTTCACCATCATATTTCCCTCCCTAAGGTTGATGAATTCTAGCACCTTAGCCTCTCTAAGTTCTTGGGGAAAGAAGTTATCTCAGAATACAGTGACAAACTCCTCCCACTCTATAGGACCAACATCATCTGACCTTTCTAACTTCCACTGTTTGAACCAAGTATGAGCCACATCCTGCAACTTGTATGCGGTTAACTCAGCACTCTCAATAGTGGTCACCCCCATGATGTCTGTCACTTTCTAAACTTGATCAATAAATTCCTGAGGGTCTTCAACTACTTTTGACCCATGGAAAGATGGAGGATTTATTTGGATGAAGTCCTGAATCCTAGCTATAACTGAGTTGTCCACTGGTTTGGCTGGAACGATAGTTAGTCGCTCATTATGGGCAGCTACTAACTAAGCAAGAGTGGTAAAAGCGGTCCTGAACTCCGCATGAGAAACATGATCGCCCAAAGGTTCTTCGGGCTGAGGGGCGGACTAATTTCTTCTCTTAGGAGGCATATTTTGAAATAATAAGAAGAAGCGGATTAGACTAAGAGATTGACTTGTGATTATGCTCACTGGCATGAAATGAATACTGAAAGAGGGAAAATTGTTCCTAAAACATCTTATAGCCTCATGTACATAATGGTGTGCAATAAACCCATGCACAAGACTCTACTAGATGCGGCTTTCACACTTCCTAGGACTCTATTGAACCTTAGGCTCTGATACCAAGTTTCTAACGCCCTAATTTGCTAAACTAGAATGCTACATGGTGTTCATAACTCCGAAGGACCACAACCTAACCCAAGTCTGATATTTGTACCTGTACACTGCATAATATGACATAATAATGGGGAAACATGCACTGAAAGGCCATAAGGTTCAATACTGAACATAATCTGAATGATATAACATCTACGGGGTAATACAATACCAAAAAAAAAATCTATAAACTCTAAAGTCTGAAATGCAATAGTCTATATCTAGTATGAAAGCCTCTATTGTCTAAATAATCTAAGTAAGGAGTTGATGGGACATGTCCCCAACTAATTCCAACTAATAACTAATCAATGAAATAGTAGAGAAATAATCATATCCTTGAAGGATGAGGACTTACTTCTATTCTGACTGATGAGACTGGAATCTACTATTGATCTAGAACTCATGTCTCTGAACCTATGGTGTAACATAAAGAGAAAGCACCATAGCACAAATACATCAGTATAATGAAATGTACTGATTATATATGTGAGGCAGGCTAATTTAATAGTTAACATGCATGAATAATGCTAGCTGACTGTCTAACATGAATACGAGAATGCACACATAAATACGTAACTATAACTGATATTATGAAATCTTGATTACTGAATCTGAATACTAATGATATGACATACTAATAACTGATATAACTGATAGCATAAATAGTTGTATCTAAATGTAACTGATAACATGGGTGACTGTATCTGACAGTCCTGAATCTTATAGAACTATCTGAGTTCCGTACTATGTTTGAGTTGACTGTATCTGGCAGCCCTAAATTCTGAAGAACTATTTGAGTTCTTTAACTGAGACTGATATTGAGACTGTGGCAGGTAGTATTTAAACGGCATGCCCCTGATACGCTATTATGGCTGAGTTGGGGTCCAATCTGTAACCTCAATTGGAAGGGTGTCAATACTACGCCACTGGTAAGGATAAGTTGTGGGCGACCCTTATCTGATAGTATCCCCAAAAAAGAATGGTGGGGCCCTTATCTGACAGTGCTTCTCCATCTCATCGGATAGTGTTGATGTCTCAACCTATGTTGGCTACATAGTTCTAGAATGCAAGGATGACTTCTAAGGATCACACCCTCATCTGATAGTGTGTGTCCCCATCCTTGGGTTCACTCGGTGCTAATTCCTACTCCCATCTGAATGGACACTGAACATGATTTACTAAACTAAACATGAGTTGAGTTACTAAGTTTCATTGACTGATGGAATACTACTGATATCTGACAACTGACTGAGTCATGAGATCATGGAAATTTTTCCTAAGTCATAAGACTATCTGAAGTCTAAGGATTCATAGCTTGATTAAGAGTATCGTTAAAACATGACATAGATCTAGGAACACAGCTAATATTTCGGGTACAAGTACCCCCAAGACTCGATGAAAGGAAACTGACAAAGCATAACTTACTTAAATACATAATAATAATCATAATACATTAACTGAAGTATTTCATCAAACATGTGATAGGCATAAGCTCGTACATACATGGGGATTTTATAATATCATGCTAATTAGACACTTTCCCTTCATCTAGGCATTCAACCAAACACATAGTTGGCATAGAATGTGTAAACAACATCATACAACAATTAACTGTCGTGATTCAATTCCAATTTAATCATTCAAGGGTTTAGTCCTAGGGTTTCATGAATCTATATTGATACAAATCAACCCATATGGAATTTAACACTCATTCATGGAATACTATTTAATTACTCATTATCAACATGAACAAAATCAGCCTAATCATGAAATTCATAAGAAAATCCATAACTTGAATTTAGAAAAAGGGATTCTTGGGCTTCATGGATGAAAGGAGTCCATAAATGAACACTATGCATACCTTAGTTCATGGTTTTGTGAAGATTGACAGTGAAACTTTCTTGAAATTTGATCTTATATAAAAACCCTAGCTTGTTCTTGAGAGAAACTTGAGAGAAGAGAGTGTATTTTGGGTGAAAAGTAGCTGAATCACATGTCAAAGGGCTTAAATAGGGGTAGAAAATTGACCCTATTAACCCTGGATGCATCATTTAATTTCAATAAAATTTTCTCAAACTAGGCCCCTGGCGCGACGCGGCGCTATCGTGCCGTGTCACTGGAATTTGGCAATTGGAAAACTGAGGGATGTCGAGATGTGAAGCCATCGTGTTGCCCCTTCTTTTACGACCTGGAACTTTGGTGCTACGCGAAGGAAATCGTGCTAAGACACTGGAAAAGGACAATTCTGAATTTAGGCCCTGGCGTGATGCGCCATAATCGGTGAAACCTACTGGAAATTGCCAAGTGCTACTTCCCCTTCTGGCATGGTGCGCCACTAACTAATATGGTATTGTTTTATGACGGGAACTTGAAATAGTCATAACTTCTTACCTGGTTATCGGATTTAAGTGAATTATATATCGATGGAAAGCTTATTGAATTTTCCACATGACAAAAAGTGAAAATCTTGAAAAATTCCTCATGAAATAGTTATCATTCTCTTTAGAAGATAATACTAGGCATTTTTGGGATGAAATTTGCTTGAAATGTTTAGGGTATTACATGTACCTATTAAGAAAAGATTAAGGATAGAAGCATTGGTTCCGGCAATCATGAACTTTGAGAGTTATGAAATAACTGACTATGATGATATGGTTAATGCTTTACATGGAATAGGTTCTTACAATTATGACCCTAAGAAGCTTGATCTTGACTTGAAGAACAAGACCACAGCTCCTGTAAGACCATTGATTGAAGAACCACCAGTATTAGAATTGAAGGTCCTCCCTCCTTACCTGCAGCATATATTCTTGGGGGGCAATAATACCTTACTAGTGATTATTGCGACAGATCTAGCAGGAGCATAGATGGAGGCTTTGATCTCAGTACTATGAAAGTTTAAGAAAGTTATTACATGGACCATTGCTGACATTATGGGGATCCTACCAGATATATGCACACAAAAAATATAGTAGATAGCATTCCCAGTATTGAGCATCAGAGATGACTAAACCCTCTTATGCAAGAAGTAGTGCAAAAAGAGATAATTAAGTTGTTAAATTCTGGGGTGGTTTTCCCTATTGTAGAAAGTAAGTGGAATAGCCCGATTCAATGTCTTCCAATGAAAGTAGGAATCACAATGGTTCCAAATGAAAAGAATGACTTAGTACCAATGAGGCGAGTGACCGGATAGAGAGTATGCATGGTTTATAGAAAGATGAATAGGTAGACACAAAAGGACCATTTCCTAATACCGTTTATGGATCAGGTATTGTACATACTAGTATGCAGGGGTTGGTACTATTTTCTTAATGGGTATTCGGGATATAATTAAATCATAATTTCTCCTGAAGACCAAGAAAAGACTACCTTTACTTTCCCCTATGGGACTTTTACATTCAAGAGGATGTCGTTTGACTTTCTAATTCTCTCGCCACCTATTAGAGGTGTAACATATCTATATTCTTTGATATGGTGGAAAATATGATTGAGGTATTCATAAAAGACTTTTTAGTGGTCAGCAATTATTTTGATGATTGTCTAACCCATCTGGCCAGTGCACTATAGAGATATGAAGAGTGTAATCTGGTGCTAAATTAGGAAAAATGTCACTTCTTGGTGAGAGAAGGTATAGTTCTAGGTCATACGATCTCCAAACATGGCATTGAAGTGGACAAAGAAAACATAGAGTTTATTAAGACATTGCCACTGCCAGTATCAGTTAGAGGTATACAAAGCTTTTTGGGTTATGCTGGTTTTTATAAAAGATTCATCAAGGACTTATCTAAAATTGAAACTCCCCTATGCAAACTTTAAGTGAAGGAGGTTAAATTTGTGTTTGACGATGAGTGCCTCAAGGCTTTCAAATGCCTAAAGGAGTGGTTGATATTGGCACCTATTATTGTGTTACCAGACTGGTCTAAACCTTTTGAGGTGATGTGTGATGCGAGTGGAGTGACCTTAGGTTCTATCCTAGGTCAAAGAAACGATAAGATCTTGCATCCCATTTATTATGCCTGCAAAGTTCTAAACCCTACACAAAAAATTAAATTGTTAAAGAACAAGAGCTACTTATGGTGGTTTTCGCTATTGAGAAGTTTTGGACTTACTTGATTGGACCAAGTTGATAATTCTCATTGACCATGAAGCATAGAGATACTTGATGACAAAGAAAGATGCCAAACCTTGATTGATTCATTGGGTACTTTTGCTGGAAGAGTTTGATTTTGTGGTCAAGGACCAAAAAAAGAGAGAGAATCAATTCGTGGACCACTTATCCAGACTTAAAAAGGAGACGATCTAGAAACTAGTGAATGATCTTGATATAGATGATTATTTTCCAGATAATCGTGTGCTAGTAACCTCTCATGATCTGATTCCCTGGTTTGATAATTTCTCCAACTCTTGGTAAGTGATCTTATTTTAGAAGATTTATCCTTCTAGTATCAACGGAGATTTATGCATGAGGTGATGAAATTCTTTTAGGATGAGCCATATCTATTCAGGTTTTTTCTGATGGAGTAATTCAAAGATGTATACCAGAGGTGGAGATTATGAGCATTTTAGAGGCCTGTCATTCATCACCAGTTGGGGTCATCACAATGGTATGGACAGCCCATAAGATTCAACAATGTGGGTTTTGTTGGCCCAAAATCTACAATGTGGGTTTTATTAGCCCAAAATCAGCGTCAAGGCAATATTTCTCGATGCCATGAACTCCCCATGATACCTATCTTAGATTTAGAGCTATTTTATATGTGTGGAATTGATTTCATGGGTCTATTTGTGAGCTCCTATGGAATGAGGTACATTTTGGTAGCGTTTGACTATGTATCCAAATGGGTGGAGGCAGTTGCACTTCCAGACAATGAAGGTAGAAGTGTCACTATTTTTCTAAAGAGAAACATCTTTTCCATATTTGGAACCCCAGGTGCAATTATTAGTAATGGTGGTTCTCACTTCTGTAATCGATTGTTCAAGGCCCTGCTAGATGCATATGGTGTGAGGCATAAGGTAGCAATACCTTACCATCATAGACCAGCGGACAAGTGGAAGTCTTCGACAGAGAAATAAAGTTTATATTGGCGAAGACTATGAATGCCAATAGAACTAACTGGTCGAGAAATCTAGATGATTTATTGTGGCCTACTGGATAGCTTATAAGACTCTTATAGGTGCCTCTATATATTAGTTAGTTTTTGGCAAAGCATGCCACTTACCAGTTGAGCTGGAGCATAAGGCACTTTGGGGATTGAAAAGGCTGAATTTTGAATGGCATGATGCAGTAAATTTGAGGTTAAGCAAAGTAAATGAGTTGGACAAATTCTGAATCCGTGCATCTAAGAGCTCGGCCATATATAAAGAGAGAATAAAGTTGTACCATGATAAGAAAATTGTGAAGAGAATGTTCAAACATGGTGATTTGGTCTTGCTATACAATTCAATACTACACTTGTTTCCTGGCAAGATGAGGTCAAGATATATCAGACTATTCACTGTAGTTAAGGTATTCTCATATGGATCTATTGAGGTATAGTATGATGGTGATGTCCCATTAAAAGTAAATAGATAGTGTGTGAAACATTACTTAGGAAACCTGGAAGAAGTGAGAAGTTAAGGGAACTGAGTCCTACCACGACAGAAAACCAGGCACTTATTAGGAGGCAACCTAAGTTATTGTGTTGTTAGTATACATATTGCGTGATTTTCATTAGATCTTTGTACCTATGATGCCAAAGGTATGTTCCTAACTCTCTCATTTTTTGTTTGAGGCATTAGGGACAATGCATAATTTTCAGTTGGGGTGAGGTTGCTTGTGGGTCTTGAAGTCCTCTTAGGGTTTTGTTGTCGTGCCACTTTTACCTGGAGTTTTGTTCCTAGTAGAGTTGGTATGTTTAGGCGTATTATGTTTTGTTTCATGATGTTTATTGTGATTAGGAGATTTTGAGTATTTAGGTTAGTAATCATATTTTGACTAATTTTTTATACCCCTCCAAAAATTTTTGTTTTAAGAACTGTGTTGATGAACATATGTGTGAAATTTGTGGATCTTGTTATGGCATTAGAATTAGGGACATGATAATCAGTTGCTGATAGTTGCATGAACTGGATTGGTAGTAGATGGTGATATTGACTTTGTGCTATGTTAGTGTGAGATACTACTTAGTTCTCTTTGTATGTTAAATTCAGAAATTGCCTGGTTAGTCTTGCCTAGGTTGAAGGATAATTGGTTAGGAAAGGATCATAGGTCATTTTTTATTTTAGTCCACTTTAAGCCTAAATGACCTCCCATGTGTGAATTGTATCCCTTGATCCCGATTTTGAGCCTTATAAGCCTTTTTTCTTGTTTTCACCATTAATCTTCCCATTTGCATTGCAGTTCACCTATTTTGGCCCTGTTCTTCCTTGTACAGTATGCACCTCAACACAAGCAAAAATCCTAAGTTGAGGACGGCTATCATAGGGGTACTAGTGTGAAAAGGGTATGAAGAAGGGTAAAAGTGGAGAAAAAGAAAGTAGGGTTGAGTGCGGTAAAAAAAAAAAAGAAAAAACGAAAAAAGAAATAATTAAAGACCACACCCAACCTGAATGTGCAATAAAAGATTAAAAAGGAGAAATAAGGGTGGAGTAAAAAGAAAATTGGCTAATAAGTGAGACCCCAAAGTTAGTGTAGTGCCAAGGAGGCTTAGTCACTTTAAGTAGCCATTTGTCCATGAAAAGTTTTAACTTTTTTTGGAAAATTATTTTAGTTTAGTGAAAAAGGTGAAAACTATCTGTGTTTGGCCATGTGAATTTCAAATACAATTCTGAAATTGTATTTGGAAAAGTAAAAACAACTTTTACTTGTTTTCACTTTTTTCACTCATACTTCTCTCATAAAATTTCAAAAACAACTTTAATTTATAGTCATGGCCAAACACAACTCCAACTCCAACTTTAACTCCAACTCCAGAAAATTTTGATTTTCATGTCCAAACGGGGCCTAAATGTCCATTTATATCATACTAGCCCCCAATCCTTCATTACAAGCTGAGAAAAGTCCTGTAGTGATCCTAACTTGACTATCTAAATATTAAGATAAAGAAAATAAGGGCAAGCCTATGGTATTTGACATGCATTGTTTGGAACTTCTTTGTCGAGTGTGAGTGTCTCATGACCGTCCCTTCATTGACATGCTTATTTCATATGAGTAAGTGGGACATCTTTGTTTTTAGAGCACTTGAGTCATGTTGCTAGCTATTTGCTTGTTTTAGGTAATATAATTTATACATATGAGCAGTTGTTTGTTGCTAATGTAATGTCATAGCTTGAATCCTATGTGTCATATTGTTGTGCTTTATTAACGCTCAAATTACACTCTTGAATGGGTGTAAGCGATCGTTGTCAATATAATAACCCAACTTAGGTTGGGGTCGAATCCACAAGGAGTGAAAGCATGGAATTCAAAACTCAAGAGTATTAATTGTCTACTAAAAGATTACCCGTAATGTGAATAAAGCAAGCATAAATGTAAAATGGGGGATTTAGTTTGAATGTATTTATAAATGACAACTACTTCAGTTTTAGTGCACTAGCTTGACGTTGAAAAATGCTAAGAGTGAATTCAATTAAGAATAAGCCTTGGGGTTGCGCAATGTGTGGGATCATGCATGGGTATTTGGCCATTTATTAAATTTTAGCTAAAAGTCATGGGTAGGCTAGATGTCAATGTATTAGTGTCAATCTTTCAATTACAACACCAAATTTCACAAATGGGTTCTTTCGAACACCTCACAAGTGTGACAATTCTCTACATCTATTGCCTCAATTGACATCCATATGTCTAAGAGATATCATTAAATGAAAAGAATCAAGTTATTGGTTGCATTTACTCCTCACCCATGTCCTCTCTTTCAAGAATGACATGGGTTTTTGGGTGGTTCGAGTTTGCAACCCCCAACTCTTAATTAATTCATGAAAAAAACGTAACACCCATCACAACTAACTAATTAGAAAAATAATTAGCTAAAACCCATGCACTACCACTACCTAAGCAAGCATAACCCCAAGATTGAAATTTAGCTACTCATAGAAAAAAGGGATTAGAATATACCAAAGTTATCATTAACCTCATCCATGAGAGATAGAGACAATGTAATTCCACACTTGGGGTTTCAATAATTCTTCAAAGGAAAATCACTACCATGTATTTTTCATTCAAGCTTAGTACAAAATGCTAAGATAAGTGCTAAAAGAGAAAAGAGAACTAAGAGCTAAAAAGGAGGCTATCTTGCTAAGAGATGAAAACTAGGTCTAGAAAAATGAGCTAAAAGACTCCTTTTAAACTCCATTCTACAATTTGATAAAAATTACAAAACTGCCACCTTATCTTGATCTGCTTGAGCGGATCCAAAGTGGATGAAGAGCAGATAGAGAGCAGATGGCTAGCAGCTCCAAAGCTGATATGAAGCGGATGCAAAGTAGATGCGAAGCAGATGACTCATTTCCTTCATACTTGTCCTCTTGATGACTTGAATAACTTGCCCAATCTTCTTTTTTTGCTTTTACCTATATAAATGGGCATTACGTAAGAGAGTACCATCAAATCAATGGAAAATCATGATAATTTAGGCTCAAAAGGTGCTAGCAAGTCATCAAATTGACGACTTATTATGCTTCATATTCATCACAGTTGATTTTGAAGAGAGTTATAAAAGGGAATGTTAAGATTTGAACTTAATGTGATGACTAACATTCATGAATATCTTAGATTCTCTTACTTAAGCGTCATTTTTGTGTGGTTGTGTTTTTGTTGCCTGCGGACATGCAAACGTTATACGTTGAAGGTTTTGATGTACTATAGAAATATAGCACTTTTGATGCTTAAAACAAGAAAATACAAGTTTTTGAGGCCTTTTTGTTAGATATAATCTATTTTGGGCATGTTTTGCAGGAACCATGTTTGGATGATAAGATTGTGAAAATGGTGAAAAAGGGTATTTTTGGATTGATAATGGATTATCGGGATATTTTTCGTCTTGATCGTGATCAAAACATGTTCAAGAATCAAAGAAGAGATGAAAAACTGACTCCCGACACCTACTAAGTTGACCCATGAACCGCAGGTACATAAAGCAGGTGCTAGAAAGCCAAAATCCCAAAAGTTGAATTGCAGGAATTTTCCTATACCGCACCTCTGGTCCGTACCTGTGCTCGGATAAGACCGTAGGCACAACCTGCGCCCCTGCATGAATCATAAGTGCAAACCACATGCGGTCACCGACCTTGTTTTCTCATATTTCATCCGGGTTTAGTTTTTAGGGTTTTATCTTGTACTATAAATAACCCTTATGTACTTTATAGTAGGAGGAACACACTTTTAACATGTAGAAACATATTTTGATTTCAATACCCACCTTTGATCTTAGGATTTTGTTATATTGACTTTGATTGATTATTCAGTTTACGGTTGTAGGTTTTCATTCATCATATCATTGTGATTTCTTCTTTGCTTTCCAATATGAATGATATTGATTTCTTTGCAATCATGAGCGGCTAAATCCCATAGCTTGGGTTGTGCAAACCCTAGATGATTGACGAAGTAGGGGAAATGTGATTGTTGAAGTGAACCAATACCTATGGAATGCATTGCATTATCATCATTATAATAGTTGTCTCAGCGGTTGCAAACGTTAGGATCCTGCCTAAGTATTGCTACTTACTCCAAAAGAGGAGTAGTGGCTAGGAAAAGATAATGAAAATAGTAATTTGGGAGTTAATTGTTAATCCGTAGTAGCACAATGGAATATAGTGAAAGACCATTAGCCTTTATCTAATAACTTGAAACTCAAAAAGTAATAGTTAACTAGGATCAAGATAAGAGATAGTAATGCGACAGCCAGAGACTCAAAAGTAAAGGGTGAAATCCTTCTACTCGTCCAAAAGATTGTAGGCAGTACAAAATTTACTGATTCTGCATGTAAGGTATTGGGTTGGTTCAACATAGCACGATAAACCTATGGACTTACGAAATACGAGGGAAAACAATCTTAGTATTCACCTATAATTGATTTTAACCATAGTTAATATTGTTACTTGCTTGAGACTATTACAATGAAATCCCCCCCATTTACTTTCCAGTACTGCCTGTAGTCTACTATTGTTGATAACTGTAACTCCATGTGTTCCCTTGGGATTTGACTCAAACCTTAGCTAGGTTACTACATCTTGACAGTGACCGTATCATCATATAAAAAAGGTGTTGCTTGTACATCATCAGCACATAGTCAAGACACTCTTATGGATCCTTCTTAGACTTGGATCTAGAGAACACTAGAGGATACATCTATGTAAAGTCTTAGATCCAAGATGTTGTATTCACTACTGGAGAGACTAGGGCAAAATTTTGCTGGTTGTTCTGGGTAGCTATAGAATTAGCCAAAGTTGTGAAAGTTTCCCTGATTCAGAGGGGGAAACTTGTTCATTTAAAGGATCTTCCTGAACAAGTGGCGTAGGTTGGTTCCTATTTATCCTTCCATTATCCCTTCTGGTAGGCATTTTCTATAAAGGGAAGAGAAGGGGTTAGAAAAGAGATTTTAATGGAGCTTGTAATCTATTGCACAACATGAATACTGAAACAAGGGAAACTTTCCTAAAATGTCTCATAGCCTCTTGCCCATAAGTGTCGCGCAATTCACACCCATGAACAAGACTCTACTTAACGTGGAATTCAGACACACTAGGATACATTCAAACCATAGTCTCTAATACCAAGTTTATCATGACTCAAGACTATCCCCTAGTCGTAATACGGTGCTTAAGGCCACAAGTGACCCCAAGCTAACTCATAAACTAGACTAAGTTTTAAGGTACTGAGAGTATATAACAAAATACTATGTGGAAATCATTTAATAAGACAACTGATTATCAGATTAATAACAAAGGAGTCTGAAATGTTGTATTAAAAACATAACTAACGGTCAAACTATCTGAAAGCCTCTAAACATGACTTGTTGTTGTGACAGGTCCCAAGTAACTCTGACTACTAAAATAAATATGAACTAAAATACTGGAAAGCATGATAAATATTATAAATAGTCCCCAACTAATAAGGACTCACCAAAGGCTATAGTTGGATGGCACACGGACTGTCTAAGTGCGATCAGGAAATTAGGCATCTAAACCTATGTTATAAGACAACATCATATAAAAGAGAGTATGCAGTCAGCACTAAGAATGTACTGGTAGGTAAGATGTGGACTGACTAATATACATGAAAGCTGGGTGTGACTGCATAAACATGGAAATAGAATACAAGACCAAATATAAACATGAACTGAAATAATTTGAATAGCCGAATAACTAATACATAGACACTTGGACAAGCAAACCTGATCTAATATATCTGAATACTGACTGAAACTGAGAGATCTATCATTTAACCAACATGCCCTAATTGAGTTGATCGAGGTCCAACCTGTAACCCCAGTTGAAAGGGTATCAATACGTTGACACAGGTACCAACACAGGCTGTGTGGTTCCACTAAGCTGACAGGCCAAAGATCTAGGGAGTCAGTTCTCTACTAGTGAGTGACATCTCATGCCCTAAACTGGCTACGTAGTTCTGGGACTTAGGGACTTCTACTAAAGGTATGTCTTCTACTGGAGGGTGAGTCTTCATCCCTAGGTTCTTTGGTTCTAGGTCCTCCTCCCAACTGAACTGACACTGATGCCAATATCATAATTTAATATGGACAGTGAATCGACATGATAATGTTTTTATTTCATGGTTCAAACTCAGTGTAATTTACTTAAATTCTTGAAAGTTGTAGTATGCATGATCATCTAGGTGTCGAGTGTTCATAACCTACCAGCATAGAAAGCAATATAATTATACATGATGATTTCAAAGTAATAGCATGTTAGGAATTTTAATGACTTAAACACAAAGTGTTACAATTTTGTCAATACTAAGAAATACGATGGTAAGGGTACTTAAAGCATGCGTAAACATATGGAGGAACACAAATTCATGGTAGAATTCAAGAGTTACACCAAGGAACTTGGGAATTTCATACTTTTCATAGATCCCTAATTCAAAGTGCAATTAAAATTAAGGATTTGGGAAAATTTGGGACTCAATGGGTGAAAGGAGCCATTGATGAATATCCCACATATCTGAAGTAGAAGCCTTGGAGAAATCTTCTTGAAAATTGAACTTGTTTGAAGAATCTTAGTTTGCTCTTAGGGAAGAAAGAAATTTCTCCTTTGATTTCTTTTGCATGGAATTGGATGATTATGATATGAATTTGGTTTTGGCCCTTTTATACCAGTCCTTGTGAAGCCAAAATGACATGGGTTTGGATTTGAAGGGAGTAGAAAAATACATAAAAGTCCGTAGAAAAATATGCAGGAAAATACAATCCTAGTCATTATGACTCGCATTAAAACTTGTAACAACCGGTTACGAGTCATGGTCTGAGTCATAACCTAGGATCTTGGGGTCCTGGGTACATTTTGGTCTGACTACGATTGCTTCCTAATGACTTGTTATGACAGACGATAAGTCGTTAGGCGAATTTATAGTCTCAAGCTTGATTCTTAGATCCTTTATTAGTCAGTCTACGAGTTTGCATAACTACTCATAATGTCATACTACTAGTCATATGTTGGACTTGTAACTTGGGTAGCATACTATTATGATGGAGAGTCCCTTTATACGACTCTTAGCCACTAATTACGACTCATAGTGAGTAATCATAGTCACTAGGCTACAGTTGAGGGATTCACTGGAGTGGCTATGACTCAATCATGATGACTCATCACAAGTAGTTACGGCTCACTACCTTGAGTCATAGTTGTGGCAGTTCGTCAAGGCCTTAAGGGAAATTTTCCATAACTTCTTGCCATGAACTCGAATTAACACGAGGCTTGAAGAGTAGGAAAGCTAACTTGGTGGCCTGTCTCTTAAGAGGTCTAGATCTTGAAATTTTTTGGGTATTACAGTCAGTTTTCCAATCAAACACAAAATATCATAAATTGGTTCTTTTGAACACCCCATAAGTGTAACAATTTTGCCAATATATGGTCTACATCCTTATGTCTAAGAGATATTATTAAATGAACTAATTCAAGTTATTGTTCACGTCCATTTCTTGCCAATATCCCCATTGTAAGGATGATATAGGGTCAAAGGTAATTGGGGTTTGCAACCCCCAATTCTTAGTAAAACATGGAATAAATGCAAACCCCATACCACATAGCTAATTAGGAAGACTAATATACCAAATCTATCCACTAATCACAACCTATTCAAGCATAACCCTAAGTTGAGGAATTAGCTACTCATAGAAGGAGAAAGTAGAGATATACCTAAATTTCCTTCAAATTGATCCATAGAAAGTAAATAGAATACAATCTCCAAGCTTTAAATTCAATAAAAACAACAAATTCTTCACTTGAGAGTATCACCAATGTTTCTTAGCTAAAAAGGTACAATAATAGTTCAATAGTAGCAGGAATGAGCTGATAACCCCTTTTGACCCCAAATTCCCATTTTCCTAATATTTTGAAAATTCCACCGCACTATTGATTTGCTCAAGTAGATCCAGCACAGGTGGGTCGTGCCTTGGGCATAGACAACATTATTTGGGACATTTTGGCCAACTTCGCACTCAGGTGGTCTCCCAAGACGTCCGTGTGAACTTTAATGCTCCTTTTCTTGTGTATTTGATCTCCCATTGACTTGAATGGCTTGCCCATCTTCATTTTTAACCTTTACCTGGATAAATGCGCATTGTACATGAGATTAAAACAAAATAAGTAGAAAAGAATGATAATTCAAGATTAAAAAGTAATAATAAGTAATCAAATTGATGAATCATTATTCTCTCCCCCTAATAGCCAAAACTTTATTTCATCAAATTGAGTAGTGAATAAATATCCTATCAATGGTTCAAGGTAGAAAATTATGGAGGGTGAATCAAATCCAACATACATTTCTAACCTTCTTTGGGGGAATTTTTTGGTGTGTTATGGTGAGGCTAATTGCACATATACATAATATTCAAAAATGTGTAGATGAGAAATATTTGGTTCGTGACCAAAGAACAATTGCGATGGAGAGTATTTATAATAATAAGTCAGTTTGAGATGAACAAGTGATGTTACATGTAAGATAGCATGACCCCAAATAGTAGGGGTCATTTTTGTTTTCATAATTAGTGGTGACTCTATCAATTGTTGGCATTTAATAAATGACTCATCACGGCTATTTTGAGTATGAACATGAGCGAGAGAATGTTCAACTTGTCAGGACCCACAAATTAAATTTATGATGGAACTAATTGTGTCTAAACCTCAATAAGTAAGTCATACTCTGAGGCAAGATTTCTAAAGTGACGTCAAGCCAAAAACAAAATATAATAAAGAGCATGAAAGAAATCTGTACACCCAATCCTACTATCAGGTATTATAGTGTAAGAGCATCTAGTACATATCTAAAAAAACTAAAAATACACATCTGTCTTTGATAACTAAAATAAAGATAAACAAGGATAGATGAGGTCTGAATCAAACTTAAAATATAAACAGGATCAATACCCCTAAGTCTGGAATCTTCACACAAAGTCAACTGTCATGGGAGGTGCTCGTACTAGGATCTGTATCAAAAAAGCACAGTAGGGGTGAGTACGATCCACTTGTAATAAGTAGGTATCATAGGCAATTGAGCTAAGCGAAAATGAGATAGGAAACAATATACTATGACCTCGTCACCTACAAGCTGAAAATTCCCAAACGGTAGCTTACATCATCTCTACTAATAGTTCTAATATATATATATAAATACACAAAAATAAAACAATACTAATACGTAAACTAAAATACACTGAAATAATGCACAAGTCAAGGAAACTAGGAAAATCAAACAAAATTTGTAGGGAAATGAAACACAATGTAATGTGGATAGAATGAATGATAAAAGCATTGCATGACTTTCTGTGTACATGCACTGAGCTCGCATCTCCTATGTAGGACCAATGGGGACTTTGCAACCCATATACTATATTTTTATCTTAATCTCAATCTCAATATCAGCTCTCATACTTGTGTTCATAGAGGAAGCTTTCATAAAAATGTCTCATTTTCTTTCAAAAAAAATATTTCTTAGAGATACCAGTATCTAATGAATGTATGTATATGGAATGTAGATGTAAAGCTCTAAGTCAACTCAATATAATGATATACAATCTATCAAACACAAGTATATATAAGTGATCTTAGAAATCAATTCAATACATCCATATTTCATGATCATAAATTGCCAATAGGCACCATCAGAATAAATATGCATGTAAGATATTATTAATATCATGACAACCCAAAATTGGGTTTTTTATCATGATAAAGGCAACCAATGCTCAAATAAGACCTATACTAGCAAAATACATTCCCACACGGGCATCATATCTAGTATAAAGGCACTAAAATGCACATATAAGGCCAACCATATCAAATAAAGCCCCCACAGGAAACACACAATATCAGATATCACAAACCAAGTACAACAGAATATAAGCCCCCACATGAGCAAGTGATAATAAAAATAACCTTAAAAAAAATAAATCCCATAGTTATTTTCCCCAACCCATAATATGCTTTACTTAGTTATTAACTACAGAACTCAATCTAAAGAATTTAAGCCATAACTTGCCTAGACATAATAAAATTCCATTGCTTCAACATGAAGATTTTCCCTTATGAATGACCTCAGAATTAACTACAACATTCAAATATATCATCTACGCGTTACAGGAAAGCTAACGATAACAATATTGCTAATATTTAGGTTGGATCCAAAACAAATTTGAAAAATGAGTTCAAAAACAAATGAGGTAAAACAAAAATTTTATTTTAAAAACACATCTCCCAAGATAGGAGACTACTGGAGAAAATCCAGGTGAAATGGGTTTAAAATAAGGTTCAAATTAAACAAAAATCCTTTCTAATCTCTACCGATAAGGATTCAAAATTTCTATTCTGAAATTAAGATATAACGGTGTTTTTGATGATCTAATCGATGAAAATTAAGGGAATACGGTTTTGGAGCTTACCAAAGCTCAAATGGTGAAGAAAACCTCAAACATTACCCAAACCCAAAGCTCAAAGGTACAAAAATGGAGGAAAATGTGAAAATGAGTTTTTATATCAACCCAGCTCTGGTCGCTTAAGCGATGGGCGACCGCTAAAGTAGTCTGGCCTATATGGCTTGGCTGCTTGACTACTTTAGCAATAGGCAACTGGTCCGCTATGACAGCTAAAGTAGTGTTTTACCGCTTAAGCGGCCATCACTATAGTTGTAATTTGGCCGCTAAAGCAACTGCACCAATAAGTTTGCTAAGTTTCAAAGTTGGCGATTGACCCCTCGAGAATTTTTTAGAATCCTATGAACACAAACAAACTATGCTACTGTGCTAAAATCGACATTTTTTACTCAATGGCTATGTTGGATTTTTGAAAAAAGATACTTTTCATTAAATTAACCCTTATGACCCCTTTTCACTAATTTCCATATGAAGGACCAAAATATAAGATAAAGGTCTCAAACACAAACCAACCATGCTACTGGCCCAAATTTGATATTTTGTATTTGTTGGGGCAGTTCAAATTAAAATTTGACACTCAAAATATGAAAGTTGACCAAATTCTACTACATGGCTTTTCAAGCCTATAGAAATCACCAACTTGCATAAATCATTTTCATCGCATCAAGAACCATGTCAATCATCCCCAAACCCCAAAACTAACACATAGGAATTATAGGGAAGAAAAAATAGCCAAAACACAAAGAAATGGAAAAACACAAATTTCATGTCACTACATATCTCTAATCCCAACTAATATATAAATATATATATATATATACATATATAATTATCATCAAAACCATGGAATGTAAATTCCCAAGCATTGTCAAGGTGAATCATCTTAATATGATAATCTTGGAATTGGTCCCATAATTGTATTATTTGTTCTAATAATTTTATAAACACCATGTTGTAAAATGATAAGAGCCACACATGAAACCATCTTGAGTCTATAAGGATCAGAAAGTATCTGAATGACCCAGTGGATAGGTGAATAGGTGAATAGGCCCACATATATCTTGTGTATACATTCAAGAAAAAGAGGGGATTTGATGAGAACTTTTAGTGGTGATGTCTTAGTTATCAATTTACTTTGATAACAAGGTGCACATAAAAATTCATCACTTGTGAGAATCTTCAGGTTCTTTATGAAATTCAAGAGGGGGGTGAATTGAAATTTTCTTCTGTGAGTCGACTACTGACTCCTCACAGTCGACTCTCTTACAGATCAACACACTTCACAAACAAATTAAACTTAAATAGTTAAGTATGTATATAATAAAGAATTAAGTAAACAACACAAAGATTTATCCTGGTTCGGCACACCAATCCAATGCCTATATCCAGTCCTCTTGGGTTTCAAGTTTCCTTTAGATCGTTGAAGATTTGGTTTGAGTACAATGATAGGAAACAAGTTCTAAAGACTTATTTTTCTCTTCAGATCTTGTGACTAACTTCAGTTGATGTTACAAAGATGACTCGATCCTACTCTTTATATAATAATTTGAAACTAACGTTATAGAGCTTTGTAAGACTATGAATGAGACACTTTGAATTTTCTCCTTAAAGTTGCATACTCGTGTCTATCTTCAGTTATCTTCTGTTATAGTCTTCGACTGCTATTCTTCATAAGGAAACCCAAGAGATTTCTTCTCAATCAAGGATTTGAATTGATTCCTTGATTGAGGGAGTTTTCACCTTATGTTATGTCCACATCAAATATATACATACTTAGTGTGATTTTCCTTTCTCACATCTATACATATCCATATCAGATATGTCCATATAAGGAGTGAAATCTTCCTTCTCCTTTTATCTTATTGGGTGGTGCATCCAATTGCCTTGTCTATATGTGGCTCCATATTTATCATGATATTTGAGAGAATATTCCTTGCCTTGTGTGAGATATCCTCCTATGATTTGAAATCTTCAATGTCCTTTATGTGAGATCTCCTTCTATCATTAGGGATCTTTAATATTGATGTGGCTCCATATTTAGCATGATATTATTTGAGAGAATATTCCTTGCCTTGTGCGAGAAATTCTCTATGATTTGAGATCTTCAATGTCCTGTGTATGAGATATCCTTCCATTATTAAGGATCTTCACTATCCTGTAAAGTTCATTTATTAGTTTGTCACTATTAAAACATAAAATATAAATATAAGAGGCTAACAATCTCCCCCTTTTTGATAATGAAAAACAAGCATAAACATCAATTGACTTTCCTATCTGTCACAATAGTCAAGTTGCTCCCCCTGACTTTTAAATACTTTTGTTGTTCCATGTATCTTGAGTATCAGTCGATTTGCTCCCCCTTACTTGTAGACACTTCTAATATTCCTGTTTTTCTCCCCCTTTTGGAATAATTAAAAAGAACCACGGAGTAGCAAAAAGAGCACAACTTCCAAAGGCTATGTACTCGACTTCAGTTATTGAAAAAGTAACTAAAGTTTACTTCTTGTTGTGCCATGAGATTAGGGCATCACCAAAAATTTGACACGTTCTACTAGTGTTTTTTCTATTACTCTTATTACCTTCTTGTTGGGAGTAGCCTTGAGATACAAGTCTTGTTTTGTTTCAGATAACCTTACCTTCTTTATTCAATTTATTTCTATAGACCCATCTAGTTCCAATTACTGAGTAGTTCTTGGGTCTATCAACTAAAGTCAAAACTTTATTTCTTTCAAACTGGTTCAATTCTTCCTTCATTGCTTTGACCCATGATTCATTTTTAGGGTCTCATTTTTTTTTTAATTTGAGATACAAGGACAGCAAATGCTTGTTTTCTCAATAATGCTCTAATTTGCATCCAATCATCTGAATTTATGATGATAAATTAATTTGGATAGCTAGCATCATTTTTCCACTCTCTTGAAATAGTCAATTTGACTATTTCTATTGTGGGAGCCGACTCTTGAGGGGGTACAGTCGACTCGTCTTGTGATGGCTCAACGGTTGTGCTATTATTTTCTCCAGATTGTATATCACTCTCCTGTTCTTTATCAATATTGAAACTCATAGAAAGGTGATTAGATTCATCAAATACAATTGCATACTCACATGCCTAAGCTTTTTATGCCACAACCAAATATCATTGGTTTGCACAGTGAGGTAGGTTAAAGTAGAAAAATCAAGAATATTTAAAACACAAATATTATCAACACATTCACCAATGAGAGAGATTTCTCTTTTGTCGTGTTTGATTGAGCAACTCCTAGCTTTGAAAGAGACTCCAAATCAGGTGTCACACAGTTGTCTGATACTGAGCAAGTTATGATTGAGTCCATCTACTAGATACACTTCAGTAACTTCACATAAGGAGCTGAGCTTTACTGAGCTGACTCCAATGACATTGCCTCTAGAATTGTCACCGAATCTGACTAATCCTCTGCCTATTTTCTTTAGAGTAGAGAAATTTTCTTTCTTTTCGGTCATGTGTCTATAACATACATGATCAATGACCCACATTCCCTTCTTATAGCTCTTGTGTACATGTTCCTACAAAATAAGATATATTTTATTTAGGTACGCAAGTGGCCTTTGGTCCTTGCAGGTTAGATGTGCTTTCTTTAGGCTTCCAAACCCACACATTTTTAGTATTATGCCTGAAACTATAATATTTATGTCCTTTCTGTCTACAGATAAAACAAACATGTCTTCAAAAGGAGAAAAAGGTCTTTGACGATTTACACGATTTTGATGAGGAACTTAGATTGTTCTTAAAAGAGTTTTATCTCACAAAACTGTGCCTTAGTGATCTCTTGATACTGTTTAATTTTATTCGTACATTATTAAGTTCTGCATGAAGTAAGTCAACTTTGATTTGATATGCCTCAATTACTATTTGATACCTTCTTTGTTCCTCTTCGAGTTTTCATTTAAATCGAGCTTTACATCTTTTCTTCTCTTGAGCGAGCATGTTATATCCATCTATAACTTTTTGAAGACCATCAGTTATCATATCTAAATTAGATTTAAGAGTATTACAATTATGACAATCGTGTAGTTTTACCTCATTGGATTCACCCATTGCCATGAAGCACATATTGGCGGTTCATCTTCATCACTCCAGGCTCAAAAATTTTGATTCTTCCTGGATGTTCTTCATTTTAGTTTAGGTCAATTTTGTTTGAAGGGGCTCGGCCTTCCACAGTAGTAGCAGCGATCATCGTTTCTAGTAGAGTTATTATATTTAGCTTCTTAGGATCTTTGTTGTCTCTGTCTCATGATTTGATTTACTCCATGGTTAATGAGGGCCATTACTTCATTATTAGCATCTTCTAGAATGTCCCCATCTCCGATTGGAGTAGAGTTGAAAGCTACTGGTTTCTTCTTTTCATCCTTGTGAAACTTGTTGATATAATTTTTCTTATATGCAATAAGGTTACCTCATAATTCATCATATGTTTTGTTGTGAATATCTCCATCTTCCAAAATGGCGGCCTTGGTTTCCCAAATCTTTAGGAGACTTCAGACTAGCTTTTGGACTTGCAGGCTATATGGATAGATCATCCCCAATGATTTCAATTCACGCACAATTTTGTTGAATCAGGTAAACATTGTTTCAATGTCAACATTTTCTTCCATTTTGAATAGCTCATATTCATTGATCAGGGAAGCAATTTTTGACTTCTTGAGTTTGGTGGTTCCTTCATAGGCTGCCTCCAGTTTTTCCCATATTTCTTTTGCGGTTTTACATGTTAATATCTTGTCATATTCTTCGCCGCTAACTACATACATAAGCAAACTTATAGCATGTGCATTAGTTTGAATTATCTCTTATTGTTCTTTAGTGACCTTGAAGCTTTCAAGGTCCACTATATTAGAACTAATGGATTCTTTGTCTTTGTCCTTTGACTTCTCCTTGAGTCCTGGAATCAGCTTTGGACCCTTCTTGATGAAAACCTAGGCTTGGAAGTCATTTGATTGAACAAAGATTCTAAACCTATTTTTCCAGTAAGAGTAATGTTGTCCATTAAAGTATGGTGGTCTTATGGAGGAGTGACCATCCTGAAGGAGAGCACCAGGAATCTGATAATTGTCTAGTTAATCTTTGCTCACTTGCGGTTAAGCAATGCTATCTGTGAGACCTGTTCTGGTACCAATTGAAATTCAGGCAGGGTGAATTAAAATTTTGTTCTGCGAGTCGACTATTGACTCCTCACAGTCAACTCACCTGCAGATTAACACACTTCACAAAAAAATTAACCTTAACACATTAAGCACGTAAATAATAAAGCATTAACTAAACAACACAAAGATTTATCCTAGCTCGGCACACCAATCCAGTGCCTACGTCTAGTCCTCTTGGGTTTTAAGTTTCCTTTAGATCGTTGAAGGCTTGGTTCGAGTACAATGATAGGAAATAAGTTTTGAAAACTTATTTTTCTCTTCAGATCTTATGACACAGCTTTAGTTGATATTATAAAGATGACTCAATCCTACACTTTATATAATAATTGTAAACTAACGTTACAGAGCATTGTAAGACTAAGAATGAGACACTTTAATTTTCTCCTTAAAGTTGTGTAACCCGTGTCTATCTTTAGTCATCTGCTTTTATAGTCTTTGACTGCTATTCTTCATAAGGAAATCCAAGAGATTTCTTCTCAATCAAGGATTTGAATTGATTCCTTGATTAAGGGAGTTTGCTCCTTATGGTATGTCCATATCAGATATGTCCATACTTGGTGCGATTTTACTTTCTCACATCTATACATGTCCATATCAGATATGTCCATGTAAGGAGTGAGATCTTCCTTCTCCTTGGATCTTGCTGTGAGGTGCATCCAATTGCCTTGTCTATTGGGATCTTCAGTTGATATGATTTTTGTTTCCTTGTAAAGCGATATTCTACTTTTGATGTGGCTCCATATTTAGCATGATATTTGAAAGAACATTCCTTGCCTTGTCTGAAATATCCTCCCATGATTTGAGATCTTCGATGTCCTTTATATGAGATCTCTTTCCATCATTAAGGATCTTCAATATTGATGTGGCTCCATAATTAGCACGATATTATTTGAGAGAATATTCCTTTCCTTGTGCGAGATATCCTCTATGATTTGAGATCTTCAATGTCCTTTGTGTGAGATCTCCTTCCATCATTAAGGATCTTCAATTCCACCAAAGTTTACTTATTAGTTTTGCATTATTAAAACATAAATATAAATATAGGAGGCTAACACTTTAATGGATTTCCATTCAAATTCTTAATGATTCTTCCCATCATTATTGATCCAGGATGACCCATTAAATCATTCCAAAGCACAAAAGTATTTAAATTAATACACTTCTAGTTTACGATAGAGTGTAATTCAACTGTACTAATTTCTGCATAATATAATCTAGAAGACAAAGTTTGTACTTTCTCCAAAATATATTTCTAGCCTTAGATTTACTTGTTAATCCTAAAATATTCGACATTTGTTTCATTTATCATCTCAATATGATATCTATTTTGGAGGATATCTTTAGACTTAATAAGTTTCTCAGGGATTTAAAAGAGAACAATTAATATTCTATGACAAGTTTGTCCTTTTAGCCAGAAATATAGTAGCTTTTTCAAAGCCTTCAATCAATTTTTATTTACCAAAAATTGTTGTAACATTTTCTTTTATCCTAAGCAACAACGAAAAGTGCTTCTCATATTTGAATATGGCATGTGTTGTTCCGCTATCAATTACACAAATATCCTTACGATTGATCATTGATCCAAATAAAAAATAAGGAGTATGCACATATTCTTCTAGATGAAAATATAAACAAAATAAACATTATAGTATTACTAGTAAAGAATATATTACGTGAATTTTAGTTACTTACAAGACCAGAAAGACACAAACAATAGAATTGTAAACTCATGCAATTGAAAAAAGTAAAAGACTTAGACTATTATAGATCCGCCACCAATAGAGTGATCTGTATTTCCTTTAGGGAGTTCAAAAATATATTCAACATCTAAATGCATAAGCTCAATATTGTCTTCTGGGATAAAGTTTTCTTCTCTAGTATTATCCATTTTCTTGAGGGATGTTTAATAAAGATCAACCAGATACCTAACGTACGACAAGTACATAACCAATGACCTTTTCCTTCACACTGAGAGCGCATATTTTTTGTATTATTTTCTTTGTAAGATTTCAAGATTTTCACCCGTTTTATTACACTATTGATCTGAAATGGATTTATGCACCTCAATGTTGTTATCCAGGTTTATGTAGTCTTGTTTTGAGGTGGATTTTCACCAGTTTTATTACACTACTGCTTCAGCTTCCCAAGTGGCCCCTTCAACTAATTAGTTTCTCCAAAGAACTTTTACTAACTCTACTTCCTTATTCCTTAGCCTCCAAACCTGTCTATCAGGTATCTCTACAGGAATCTCCTCATACATCAAGTTTATCTTTGACTCCAACACTCTCTAGGGGAACTACTAAGGAAGGATTTCCAACACATTTCTTAAGCATTGAAACATAGAACACTGGGTGAAGTGCAGCTAACTCTGACGAAAGTTTCAACTGGTAAGCAACCTCTCCTACACACTTCACTATCTCATACGGATCAACAAATCTTGGACTCAACTTCCCATTATTTAAAAATCTCACTATTCCCTTCATAGGTGACACTTTCAAGAATACCCAATCACCCACTTCAGGTTTTAGCTCTCTCTTTCTTGTATAACCATATGATTTTTGATGGCTCTGAGCAGTTTTCATTCTCTTATGAATCAACTGAAGCTTTCCCATATCTTTGAGAACAGAGTCTAGTCTAATCAACGCCGCTTTACTAACTTTAAACCATCCTATAGGTGATCTACACCTATGCCCATGCAATGCCTCAAATTGAGCTATTTGAATTCTAACATGAAAACCATTATTATAAGCGAACTCCATCAAAGGTAGATGGTCATCCCAACTTTCTTTAAAGTCTAAAACACACGCCCTTAGCATGTCTTCTAATATCTGAATTATGTGTTTGGCTTCACCATCGGTCTATTGATGAAAAGTAGTATGAATCTTAACCTTTGTACCAAGGCCTTTTTGAAAAGACTGCCAAAACTGAGAAATGAACTGTGTGCCTTTGTTCGAAATGATGGACAAAGGTATACCAGAAGCCTTATTAACTCACGGATATAAATTTTGGCATAATCCTCTACAGTATCTGAAGCCTTAAAGGATAGGAAATGGGCTGATTTTGTCAATCGATCAACTATAACCCAAATTGAATCATGCTAATGTCTTGTGTGAGGCAACCCTGTGATGAAATCCATATTCACCACTTCCCACTTCCAAGTAGGAATACTAATTTTTTGCAACATAGGACCCAGTCTTTGATGTTTAACTTTAACTTGCTAGAAATTGGGACACTTGGCTACAAACTCAGCTATGTCCCTCTTAATACCATTCCACCAACAATTTCTCGTAACTCTTGGTTTATCTTAGTAGAACCCGAATGAATAGAATACCTCAAACCATGAGCCTTGGCTAGTATCCTTTCCCTTAATCCGTCTATAGTTAGAACAAAAAACCTACCTTGATAGTGAAGTACACCATCTCCCCCTTGGGAGAAAACCTCAACTTTCTGTTGCTGTACTGTTTCCAATATTTGGATAAGTATAGGATCATTTTGCTATTTCTGCTTCACTTCCACTACCAAAGATAATTCTGAACAATTCTGAACTACTACTCCCCCATCATTAGTGTCGAGAAAACATACCGCCAAATGGGCCAATCTATGCACTTCTTTAGCCAACTTTTGCTCTTCTTTCTTCACATAAGACACACTACCCATAGACAACCTACTTAATGCATCTGCCACCACATTGGCCTTACCTCAATGATAAATCATATTTATGTCATAATCATTAAATAATTCCAACCACCTTCTCTAACAAAGATTCATCTCCCTCTAAGAAAAATACATACTGAAGACTCTTATGGTCAATAAAAACATAATCATACACACCATAGAGGTAATGCCTCCAAATTTTCAAGGCAAATACCACAACAGCTAATTCCATATCGTGAGTTGGGTAATTCTTTTTGTGATCCTTAAGTTTCCTAAAGGCATAAGCTATCACTCTTTCATTTTGCATCAATACGCAACCTAACCCCACTATGGAAGCATCACAATAAACCACAAACTCGTCTAACTCCTCCGATAAAGCTAACACTGGAGCTGAAGTCAATTTATCCTTCAATCCTTGAAAACTCTTCTCACACTTATCTGACCATATCAACTTCACTTTCATTTGGATTTTCTTAGTCAATAGCGCGACTATAGAGGAGAACCCTTCAACAAATCTTCTATAATACCTAGCCAAACCCAAAAAGCTCCTGATATTGGATGGAGTGATGGGTCTAGGATAGTGCTTCAATGCATTAGTCTTCTGAGGATGTTCCTAGACCCTAAAATGACTTGCCCCAAGAAGGTAACATATTCTAACTAAAATTCACATTTACTAAACTTCGTATATAACTAACTGTCCTTGAGGGTCTACAGCACCATTCTAAAATAGTCTGCATGCTCCTCCTCACTTCTGGAATACACAAATATGTCATCTATAAAGACAATGACAAACATATCCAACTACTACTTGAAGACCCTGTTCATCAAATACATAAAGGCTACAGGGGCATTTGTTAGTCCAAATGACATAAATATAAACTCAAAATGGTTGTACCTTATTCGAAAAGCTGTTTTTTGAATATCTTTCTCCTTAACTTTCAAATGGTGGCATCCTGACCTAAGGCCAATCTTAGAGAACCAACGGGCACCCTGAATTTGATCGAACAAATTATCGATTCTAGGAATTGGATACTTGTTCTTGATAGTAACTTATTCAGCTACTTATAATCTATACACATTCTGAGAGTGACATCTTTCTTGCACACTAAAGGGACAAGAGCACCCCATGAAGAAACACTGGGTTTGATGAAACCTTTATCTAAGAGGTCCTTAAGCTACTCCTTTAACTCTTTAAGTTCAGCCGAAGCCATATGATGTAAAGGAATAGATATGGGCTGAGTATCAGGAAGAAGATTAATGTCAAATTCTATCTCCTTATCTGGAGGTACCCCTGGCAAATCTTCAAGGAAAACCTCCAGGAACTCATTGACTACACGGACTGATTGAACTGTTGGGGCTTCAGACCTAGTATCATTTGAATTAAACAAAATGATAAATACACCCTTTTGATATTAACTTGATGGTCTTAAGATAAGAGATGAAATGACCTTTGGGAGACATAGAACTACCCTCTTATTCAAAAACTGCTTCATCAGGAAATTAAAATTTCACCATATGGGTGAGACAATCTACTGATGCATAGCATGAATGAAGCCAATCTATGCCCAGAATAACATTGAAATCTACCATCTCCAATCTATTAGGTCCACTAGTATGATGTTTTGAAGGATGGTAATAGGAAACTCCCTATAGACTCGTTTAGCAACAACTAACTCACCTACTGGAGAAGAAATTGAGAAGGTCTTAGAGATATTTTTAGGACCTACTCAAAAAATTTACAACAACTAATGGAGTTACATAAGAGAGATTCGACCCCGAGTCTAACAATATATATATATCAAGGTGATAGGCACGAAGCATACCAGTGATAACATTTGGTGAACTCTGCTACAGCTGATGAGATGGTAAAGCATAAAACCAATTCTGGCGTTGGCCGCCACCGATACTAGATGATACACCCTGTGGAGGAACTGGGCGGACTGGCTGAGCCGTTATATTTGTAACCTGAGTCTGAGGAAGAATATCCCATCTTCCCTGTTAAGCATACATAAACTCCTTGATCTTGTGGCCTAACTTACCACACCCATAGAAACCCCTTTTGCCAATCAAACACTCACCAAGATAGGTCCTTCCATACTTTGCACATTTTGGGTAACTAGGCCTCCCGACTACACTATTCTGAGACTTAGAATTCAAAGTCCTTCACTACTGTTCCTGCCTGGTCCTGGGCGTAGGTGATGATAGGCGAAATTACGCGCCTATATCAATATATTTTGCCCATATTTTAGCCTAGTTTCGAGAACTAATTATCTATTTCGTACACTTTTAGTCCTTTTTCCTGTAAATGAGCTAACAAATGTGATTAGGAAAGTTTCAGGTATAAATGATGCAAAATACAGCAATTTATGGCTTACTTGACGCAAAAGAAAGCTCACAAACGAGATGGAAAGGAGCTGGACGCATAAAGGACTAAATCTGCTGCATGGAAAATCTGTCCCGGGCTAAAACAGCATTTCTGAAGACTTTGGGACTTACAGACACAAAGCTGGATTTTTGCCATAATACATTAACCTAGTGCAATTAGGTTATGTGTTTCATCATTCTATTTGGATTATAATTTTGTAACCTTACCCTAGTACAATTGGGTCAAGGATTTCATTAGTATATTAGGATTTGGTTATTTATTTTATTAGAGGAGTAGGATAGGAGTATTATAAATACCCTATCATGTTAGAGATTTTAAAAGGGGGAGGGGGAGACATTCTGACAATTCATTCATCTCCTTACAATTAAGACATCTTCCTACAACCCATTCTCAATTCTTCATTCTTCTACTCTTAAAATTCCACAACAAGAGAATCGTTACTTGCTACGGAATCACTAAAACCACACGCCAAACACCTACTATTCACGCCATCCACCATGCAAAACGTGATATCCTTCGCATTCATGGGTAACTAAATCTCTTAGTTGGGGTTATGGAAGCCGAATGAGTTACTATCTATAGCTATGAGTTTGTGAGTTCAAGACAAGTATATTGCTTATATCATTATTCTCTTCATCTTAAATCTACATTCTTTGCGGTTCAAACACAAGAACACGCCATTCTAACATCTAACCTGTTCGAGAGAAAGGTTATTTGTCTAGAAAAGAAGACGCATAGACCAACGCCAGTCTAACATCTGACTTGTTCGAGAGAAAAGTTATTTGTCTGGAAAAGAGATAATGTCAAGGTAGTAGGACACCCTTTCCTATTAAAAAGCTAGTGCCGTACCTGGACTAACTTCTTGGAGAATTCGTACCGTTAGTCACGCTTTAAGCTCGAGAGAGTTAAAGTGAAATAGTCCTTGTTTAGGTCGAGAGACGCTTGGATTTACCATCGACTACAATTCTCTATAAGCAATTACATGTCAAGACTCTACACACTCATAGCCAATAGAGACGTATACCTCAGAAGGTGGACATAACCCCAACGCCTCAATTCTCATTGTTTACAACACACGTGACAATCTCTCTTTATTTTGCTATTTTCAGTTCTTACATTCTTGTTTTGGTTACATACTACAATCCCCCCTTTCCTACGAGACTTGCACTAAAAGTCTAGTAATTTCTCTTGCTTGTTGGCCAAGCTATTCTCTGTGGGATCGATACCCAACCCAGGTTGGGTTCTATATTTGCTAACGACCGCTTTACACTCCCACGAGAGCTGTAGATTGAGCGTTATCAGTAGGGCCACTGGTTAAAGATGGCGTAGGCACCAATGAGTGACCCTAAAATTGCGAACGATTCCCCCCTCCCGACCTTGGTTAACTAAACTCAAACTGTTTAGTCCGAACTCTTTTATTTCTCTTCTCTCTTTTCTTCATCTTTTCTTCCTCAATCTATTAAGTATGAGTCATCAGCCGAGCAACATCCATATCCTCAATTAGCATGGGAATCTTACACTCCTTGACCACCAAATAAGATACCTTAGTAACAAACTTACTCAAACAAGCTCAAGAGTTAGATAAAAACTTATGAGCATACTTGGATAACTGACTGAACTTAAGGCAGTACTCCTTCACTATCATAGATTCCTTCCTTAGGTTCATCCTTCTTTGACCCATAGAACTCAGGTGGATTAATCCTCATAAGGTCCCGAATTTTGGCTACAGCAAAATTACCATTTTGCTAAAGTGGGACTATTGCCTGTTGGTTTCCCTGAACATTGGCATTCACATCTTAGTCCAACGCTTGGAAGGCAGCCCAAAATTCAACATTGGATACATTCTCATTCAAAGGTTCTGCATGCGGGGGTAGTTGATCACCATTTATACATGCTTTGGCTTAGTAGGGAGGTATATTCTGTCCTGCAAAAGCACAAGTTAAGGCAGATAGAGACAATTGTAAGCACAATAGATCATGAAAGGAAAGATGATTCCTAACTCTCTCCATAGCCTCTTGATCATAAATGTGGCACCTTTCACATTCATGATCAAGACTCTACGTAACGTGGCTTCTCAGACTCCCTAGGAATCTTTAAAACCTTAGGCTCTGATACCAAGTTTGTAACACTCTTGAAGTACCCCTGGATGTTACACGATGCTCAAGACTACGAATAGCCCTAAGCTAACCCCTGATACTTATTTATCTTAAAACTCACGTAAGAAGTGATCTAACATATATAGAAACTGAAGGTAAATGATTTCATAATTTAATAAAATTCTTTAACTTGGACATCTTAAATAAACTCTTTGATCTTAAAACATACACAGTCTGACAAGCATCGACTACTGACTAGAGAGCCACTGGGACAGACCCCAGCTGACCTGAACATAAATAGAAATCAAATAGCTAAAATACTTACATCACTAAATAGAAGTCTAATAAGCTGGGTCCTTAGACTATGAGGACTCACCAAAGGTCGGGATATAGGGAATGATGCCCGTAGTCAATCATGTAGCTAGAAACAAGCACCAGGACCTACATTATAAGACAATGTATCACATAGACATATATGTGGGTCAGTACCTCTGGAATATACTAAGTCTGTCTGGGTGAATGCATAAGTAAAAAAATGACTGAATATGTAAGTTAACTTTCAAATGATGCAGGCTAAGCATAAATGACTCACCTTGAGCTTGAATAAAATGAAATATTGTAAGATCATAAAATGTGAGTAATGAAGCAAGTGAATAAACTTAGTGAGCCATAACACTTCGTTTCTAAGGTATTTACTCTTATCCTTTATTATGGGAGATTTTTCTAACCGGCATAAATCATGTGAGATACCATGGAGTCTGATGTCTCACCAATGTTAGGGAGAGTTATCCTATCCTTGCCATCAAAATAAAACCTTAACTTATGTGATTACTGAACTTTATCCATATTGGGAGAAAGCTTAACCTATGGTGGCTCGTAGTTACCAGCAATTTTGTAATACCCCTTACTTTTTCTAGATAATTTCATCTCAAGAATTTCTAGTATTAACTTTTAAATTGAATGATGGTTATTCCATGAAGAATTTTCAAGATTTTCACCTTTTGTCATGTGGGAAATTCAATAAGTTTATCATCGATATAAGATTTGCCCAAAAACGATAACCTAGTCAGAAGTTACAACTATTTTAAGTTCCTATCATAAAATAGTGCCATATTAGTCAGTGGCGCGCCGCGCCACAAGGGGAAATGGCATTTGAAAAATACCAGTAAGGGCCCGTGATTATGGCGCGTCGCGCCAGGGCCCAGATTCAGAATTGTCCTTTTCTAGTGTCTTAGCGCGATTTCCTCCGTTTCATGCTAAAGTTCTAGGTCACAAAAGAAGGGGCAATGTGATGGATCCGCATCGTGCTATCCCTCAGTTTCCCAATTGTCAAATTCCAGTGACATGGCACGATAGGGCCGCGTCGCGCTAGGGGTTCAGTTTGGGAAAATTTTACTGAAAATAAATGACATGTCCAGGGTTAAAAGGGTCAACTTCCCACCCCTATTAAATCCCTATAACACGTGATTCAACCACTTTTCACCCAAAATACACTCTCTTTTCTAAAAATCTTCTCAAGAACAACCTAGGGCTTTTCATAGAAGATTCAGAATCCAAAATTTCCTTCGTTAATTTCACGAAATCACAAATCAAGGTATGCATAGTGTTCATTCATGGACTCCTTTCATCCATGAAGATCAAGAATCTTTTTTCTAATTTTAAGTTTATGGATTTCTTTATGAAATTTTATGTTGGGTTTGTTTTGTGTATGTTGAGAATGATCAATTGAATTCAAATCCATGTTGGGTGATCAATTTTATGTGGAATTGATTTGTATAGATGTATATTCATGTGAACCTATGAATAAACCCTAGGATGATGAAATTAGAGATGAATCATGATGATTAATTGTTGTATAATGTTGTCTACATGTGCTATGCCTACCATGTGTTTGATTAAATACCTAGATGAAGGAACAATGCCCAACTAATATGATATCATGAAATCCCCATGTATGTACAAGTTATGCCTATCATATGTTTTGATGGAATGCTTCTATAAATGTACTATGGATTATGATGTTGGTTATATGTTCAAATAAGTTATGCTTGGTCAGTTTCCTTCCATCGAGTCCTGGGGGTACTTGTACCCAAAACATTAGCAGTGTGCTTAAAGTCATGTCATGTTGTCACGATACTTTCAGTCAAGCCATGATCCTTACACTTCAGACAGTCTTATGACTCAGGAAATCTTTATGATCTCATGAACTCAGTCAGTTGTCAGGTGTCAGTAGTATTCCGTCTGTCAATAGAAGTCAGTAACTCAGTCCATGTTCAGTTTAGTAAATTATGTTCAGTATCTATTCAGACGGGAGTAGAAATTAGCACCGAGCAAACCCAAGGATGGGAACTCACCAGTTATATGAGGGTGTGATTCTTAGAAGTAATCCTTGCATTCCAGAACTATGTAGCCAGCATAGGTTGAGACATCATAGACTGCTATATAAGGGTAGATGAGGTGGCTTAACCTACTAAGTGAGGGTTCCCACTGTTCTTATTATAGTTACCTATTATTTAGGCCACTCACATGTTGTCCTTACCAGTGGTGCGGTATTGACACCCTTCCAATCAGGGCATAGATTGGACCCCAATTCAGCTATAATGTATCATTTGGGGCATGTCAGTTAGATGAATACCTCCCACAGTCTCAGTATCAGTATCAATAAAAAAACTCAGATAGTTCTTCAGAATTCACAACTATCAGATACAGTCAACTCAGATACAGAATAAAACTCAGATAGTTCCACCAGATTTAGGACTGTCAGATACAGTTACTCATGTTATCATTTATATCAGTCATCAATATGTCATGTTATCAGTTTTCAGATTCAGTACTCATGTTATCACGATTTCAAATATAGTTACTATGTATGGATGCATGTATTCTCACGTTCATATTGATTAGTTTGCCAATATTGTTCATGCATATGAACCCCATGCATTCAGCCTACCTCACATGCATAACTGTACATTCAAAGTACTGACGCATTTGTGCTATGGTGTCTTATACCATAGGTTTAGAGACATGAGCCCCAGATCAGCAGTAAGATCCGGTTTTCAATAGTCAGAGTTAGAAATGAGTCCTCATCTTCGAGGACATGATTATTTCTCTATTATCTCATTAATTAGTTTATTATTTGGAGTTATCTAGGGACATGTCCCATCAACTCTTTACTCAGACAGTTCAGTCAGTTAGAGGCTTTCTAGACTAGCATGTTTCCGACTTTAGTATTTTCAATTTTGTTTTGGGTATTCTATCACCCCACACAGATATTATATCATTCAGATAATGTTCAGTATTAAACCTTATGGCCTTTCAGGTCATGTTTCCGCATTATAAAGTATTTTATGTAGTATACAGGTACAGATATCAATCATGGGTTAGCTTGTGGTCCTTCGAGGTCATGAGCACCGTGTAGCATTTCGGGTACTAGATTCGGGACATTATAAACTTGGTATCAGAGCCTAAGGTTCAATAGAGTCCTAGGAAGTCTAAAATATGCATCTAGTAGAGTCTTGTACATGGGTGTGTTGCGCGCCACATTTAAGTACAGGAGGCTATAAGATGTTTTAGGAACAGTTTCCCCTCTTTCAATATTCATGTCGTGGTAGTGAGTATAATCTAAAGTCAATCTCACAGTCTAATCCGTTTCTCTCTTTCTTCTACAGAATATGCCTCCTAAAAGAAGAAATGGGAATCAGCCAGCCCCTCAGCCCGAAGAACCTTTGGGCGAACATGTTTCTCATGCAGAGTTTCGAGATGCATTCACTACTCTTGCTAACTCAGTTGCTGCTTTGAATGAATGACCAATTATCATTCCGGCCAATCCATTGGCTAATTCAGCTGCAGCCAGGATTCAGGATTTCACCCGAATGAATCCTCCATTTTTTCTCGGGTCTAAGACAGATGAGGACTCTCAGGAATTCCTAGATCAGGTGCAGAAGGTGATAGACATCATAGGGGTGACTACTGTTGAGAGTGCTGAGCTAGCTACTTATCAGTTGCAGGATGTTGCTCACACTTAGTTCAAGTAGCGAAAGTCAGAGAGGGCAGATAATGCAGGGCCAATTGAGTGGGAGAAGTTTGTGTCTGCTTTTCTTGATAGATTCTTTCCCCTAGAGCTTAAGGAAGCTAAGGTGTTAGAATTCATCAACCTCAGTAGGGCAATATGACAGAGAAAGAGTATTCTCTTAAGTTTACTCAATTAGCCAGATATGCCCCTCATGTGGTTGTAGATAGCAGGGCAAGGATGAGTAAGTTTATTTCAGGGGTGAATGATAGTGTAGTAAATGAGTGCAGATCTGCCATGCTGAATAGTGACATAACTTTAGCCAGGCTTATGACTCATTCTCAACAGATTGATGAGCAAAAGATTAAGATAAAGGAGAAACAGAATAAGAGGGCGAATACCGATAGTTTCAGCTTCGCTCAGCCTAAGTCAGAAGTAGGAAAGCGTTCTTAATTTTGTCATAAGTCATCAGTTCTAGCTCCTTCTACAACCAGTGCTCCAATTCCTAAGTTCAGAGAGGGTAACAAAGATAGAGCTCTAGGCTCTAAGTCCTAGGGCAGTGTTAGCAGTGCCCGCACCTATCATCTTTGCCAGAATTGTGGCAAGCACCATCAGGGTATTTACAAGGCTGGAAGTGGTATTTGTTTAGGATGTGGCAAGCCAGGCGATAGAGTCAGAGACTATCCTAAGCCAAGTCCTCAAGGTCAACAGAATCACTTCTTAGCTCAGTCCGGTTGCCCAAATCAGCAGGGTTCCACCTCCAATGCTACTAGTAGGCAATGCCTAAATCGTCTCTCTGCTTTTCAGTCCCGGTAAGATCAGGAAAATTCTCCTGATGTAGTTACTAGTACATTACAGATCTTTCCTGTCCATGTTTACGCTTTGCTAGATCTAGGAGCTTCTTTGTCTTTTATCACTCCTTATATAGCAGTCGATTTTGGAATAAACCCCAAAATCCTAGCAGAGCCCTTTTCAGTCTCTACCCCAGTGGGTAAAACCATTATAGCCTGATGGGTACACAGGAACTGCCCGATTATGATATTTCAGAAAGTCACTTCAACAGAATTAGTCGAATTAGAGATGACTAATTTTGATGTCATTCTCGGCATGGATTGGCTTCATTCCTGCTATGCCAAAGTCGACTGCAAAAATAGAATTGTCCAGTTTTAGTTTTCGAATGAACCCATCCTTGAATGGAATGGTAGTACTTCAGCATTCAGAGGTCAGCTTATTTCCTACCTTTGGGCATGGAAAATGATATCTAAAGGATTTGTCTATCATCTTTTTCAAGTTAAGGACACCAGTTCCGAAACTCCCAGCCTTGAATCGGTTCCAGTCGTAGGTGAATATTCAAATATCTTTCCTGAAGATCTTCCAGGAATTCCTTCTAAAAGGTAAATAGACTTCGGCATTGATCTTCTTCCAAAACTCAGCCTATATCTATTCCACCATACAGAATGGCACAGCAAAACTCAAAGAACTAAAAGAACAGTTGAAGGATCTCTTAGATAAGGGATTCATCACGCCCAGCATTTCCTCGTGGGGTTCTCCAATATTATTCGTGCGCAAGAAAGATGGTTCTCTTAGGATGTGTGTAGAATACCATCAACTCAATAAGGTCACGGTCAAGAAAAAGTATCCTCTTCCCAGAATCGATGACTTATTTGACCAACTTTAGGGTACTAGATATTTCTCCAAAATAGACCTTAGTTCCGGCTATCATCAGCTCAGAGTCAGAGTATGTGACATTCCAAAAATAGCTTTTCATACTTGGTATGGTCACTTTGAATTCCTAGTCATGTCATTTGGTCTTACCAATACCCCAGCCGCTTTCATGGACTTGATGAACCACGTGTTCAAGCAGTACTTGGACATGTTCGTCATAGTCCTCATAGATGATATTCTGGTCTATTTCCACAGTAAGCACGATCATGCAGACCATCTCAGAACAGTACTTCGGACTCCCAAAGATGATCAATTATTCACCAAATTCAGTAAGTACAAATTTTGGCTAAGGTCGGTAGCATTCCTTGGTCATATCATTTTTGGTGATGGCATTAGAGTGGATCCTCAAAAGATCGAAGTAGTAAGAAACTAGCCTCACTCTATCTCTCTGTCAGATATTAGGAGTTTCTTGGGTTTGGATGGATATTACAGAGGGTTTGTTGAGGGATTTTATTCTATTGCATCCCCTATGTCCAGACTGACTCAGAAGAAAGCCAAGTTTCAGTGTTCAGATCCTTACGAGAAGAATTCTCAGAAGTTCAAGACTCGACTCACCTCAACTCCAGTTCAAGCATTACCAGATGGTTCAGATGGGTTTGTAGTGCATTGTGATGCATCCAGAGTAGGTTTGGGTTGTGTCCTCATGCAGTATGGTAAGGTCATAGCCTACGCCTCCAGACAGCTTAAGCCCCATGAGAAGAATTACTCTACCTATAATCTTGAGTTAGCAACTATAGTATTTACCTTAAAGATTTGGAGGCATTACCTATACGGTGTTCATGTAGATGTGTTCACAGATCATAAGAGTCTTCAGTATGTCTTTTCTTAGAATGATCTCAATCTTCATCAGAGAAGGTGGTTAGAGCTCTTGAAAGATTATGACATGAGTGTCCTTTATCATTCGGGCAAGGCCAACGTAGTGGATGACGCTCTCAGTAGACTATCCATGGGTAGTGTTTCTCATGTTGAGGATAGTAAGAAAAAGTTAGCTCAGGAAATACATCAGCTTACCAGACTAGACATTCGTTTAGTCGATACATATTAGGGTGATATATGAGTTCAGAGTAGTTCAGGATCATCTTTAGTTTTTGAGGTGAAAGAAAAGAAAGATAGAGATCCCAGTATAGTCAAGTTGAAAGAGTCAGTTCAGGATCAAAAAATAGAGGTTTTCTCCCAAGCGGGAGATAGTGCTCTTCGTTGTCAGGGTCGTCTCTGTGTTCCAGGTGTAGATGACTTAAGGTAGCAAATTCTTGCAGAAGCGCATGGTGCATGCTACTCTATTCATCCAGGGGCCACAAAGATGTACCGCGACTTGCGAGAAAATTGGTAGAGTGGGATGAAGAGAGACATTGCAGAGTTTGTGGCTAAGTGTTTTACATGTCAGTAGGTTAAGATAGAGCATCAGAATCCTAGTGGGTCCATGCAGGAGTTCAGTATTCCTACTTGGAAGTGGGAAGTTGTGAACATGGACTTTGTGATGGGTTTACCTCAAACTCATCATCAGCATGATTTAGTCTGGGTCATTGCAGACAGAATGACCAAATCAACTTATTTCCTTCCATTCCATACCTCTTATTCAGCCGAGGATTACGCCAAACTCTACATCAAAAAGTTGGTTAGATTGCATGGTGTTCTTCTATACCCAGCTCACCTCTCATTTCTAGAAAGCATTCCAAAAGTGTCTTGGTACCTAAGTTCATCATAGTACAGCCTTTCATCCTCAGACAGATGGTCAAACAGATAGGACCATTCAGACATTAGAAGATATGCTAAGGGCATGTGCAATCGATTTCAAGGGAAGTTGGGATGACCACTTACCTTTGATTGAGTTTGCATACAACAATAGCTATCATTCTAGTATTCGGATGGCTCCATTCGAAGATCACTATGAAAGGAGATATAGATCTCCAATTGTTTAGTTCGAAGATAGTAAGGCCTCGGTCATAGGGCTTGACTTAGTATTCCACACCTTAGAAAAAGTACAGTTGATCAGAGAAAGTCTCCGAGCTGCTCAGAGCTGACAGAAGTCTTATGTAGATATTAATAGAAAAGATCTCGAGTTTGATATTGGTGACTATGTCTATCAAAAGATCTCTCCCATGAAGGGAGTGAAGTGGTTCGACAAGAAAGGAAAACTCAGTCCTCGATACGTCGGTCCCTTCAAGATTCTCAGTCGATTCGGCAAGGTAGCTTATGAGATCGAATTGCCTTCAGATCTAGCCTCAGTTTATCCAGTCTTTCATGTCTCTTTGCTCAAGAAGTGCATAGGTGACCCATCAGTGGTAGTCCCTATTCAAAGCATTGATGTTCAGAACACTTCTCTTATGAAGAGATTCCATTCGAAATCTTAGAATATCAGACTCATAGATTGAGGAACAAAAACGTCCCTCTAGTTAAGGTTCTTTGGCAAAATCAGTCCGTCGAGGGAGCTACTTGGAAAGTAGAGGCAGACATGCGTACCAAGTATCCTCACCTCTTCTTCACCAACTTAGATCAAGCTCAAGGTAACAGTTCTCCTTAAGCTTACTCAGTTTCATATTCAGTGTTCATCACAAACTTGGTATGCAGTTTCATGCTCATGTTCCCATTATAAACTTGGTATCAAGTACCATTGCATATTCATTCATGCACTCATGTATCAGTTCAGTTATGTAATTATGCATCAGGCATGCATTCTCATTGTGAGAAACTTAGTTCTTCAGAACACTCAGTCATGCATTTATGAATCAGTTACACATACATCAGATATGCATGTTCAGTACTATATGTTCAGCTTGTCAGTCATGTCAGTCATGAGATCATATTCCAGTTATTCATGTTCATTATGTACGTCAGTTGTCTTTTCTCCCCACTTAGTCAGTCTCATTCGAGGACGAATGTTCTCAACGGGGAGAAATTGTAATACCCCATACTTTTCCTAGCTAATTTCATCTCAAAAATATCTAGTATTTGCTTCTAAATTGAATGATGGTTATTCCATGAGGAATTTTCAAGATTCACTTTTTGTCATGTGTAAAATTCAATAAGCTTTCCATCGATATAAGATTCTTCCAAATTCGATAACTGAGTCAGAAGTTACGACTATTTTAAGTTCCCGCCGTAAAATATTACCATATTAGTCAGTGACACGCCGCGCCACAAGAGGAAATGGAATTTGGAAAATTCCAGTAGGGGTCCATGATTATGGCACATTGCGCCAGGGCCCAAATTCAGAATTGTTCTTAGCCAGTGTCTTAGCGCGATTTCGCCCGCGTCTCGCTAAAGTTATAGGTCACAAAAGAAGGGGCAACGCGATGGCTCCGCGTCGCGCCATCCCTCAGTTTTTCAATTGTCAAATTCTAGTGACACGGTATGATAGAGTCGCGGCACGCCAGGTGTTCAGTTCGAAAAAATTTTACTGAAATTAAATAATGCGTCCAGAGTTAAAAGGGTCAACTTCCCACCCCTATTTAAGCCCTATAATACGTGATTTAGCCATTTTTCACCCAAAATACACTCTCTTCTCTAAAAAACTTCTCAAGAACAACTTAGGGCTTTTCATAGAAGATTCAGAATCAAGAATTTCCGCCGCCAATCTTCACGAAATCACGAACCAAGGTATACGTAGTGTTCATTCATGGACTTCTTTCATCCATGAAGCCCAAGAATCTCTTTTCTAAGTTTAAGTTTATGGATTTCTTTATGAAATTTCATGTTGGGTTTGTTTTGTGTATGTTGAGAATCATCAATTGAATTCAAATCCATGTTGGGTGATCAATTTTATGTGGCATTGATTTTTAGATGTATATTCATGTGAACCTATGAATAAACCCTAGGATGATGAAATTAGAGATGAATCATGATGATTAATTATTTTATAATGTTTTCTACATGTGCTATACCTACCATGTGTTTGATTAAATGCCTAGATGAAGGAACAATGCCCAACTAGTATGATATCATGAAATCCCCATGTATGTACAAGTTAAGCCTATCACATGTTTTGATGGAATGCTTCTATAAATGTATTATGGATTATGATGTTAGTTATATGTTCAAGAAAGTTATGCTTGGTCAGTTTCCTTCCATCGAGTCCTGGGGGTACTTGTACCCAAAATATTAGTTGTGTGCTTAGAGTCATGTCATGTTTTCATGATACTCTCAGTCAAGCCATGATCCTTAGACTTCAGACAGTCTTATGAGTCATGAAATCTCCATGATCTCATGAAATCAGTCAATTGTCAGATGTCAGTAGTATTCCGTCTATCAATGGAAGTCAGTAACTCAGTCCATGTTCAGTTCAGTAAATTATGTTCAGTGCCTATTCAAATGGGAGTAAAAATTATCACCGAGCAAACCCATGAATGGGAACTCACCTGTTATATGAGGGTTTGATTCTTAGAAGCAATCCTTGCATTCCAAAACTATGTAGCCAGCATAGGTTGAGACATCATAGACTGTTATATGAGGGTAGATGAGGTAGCTTAACCTGCTATATGAGGGTTCCCACCGTTCTCATTAGAGTTACCTATTATTTAGGGTCACTCACATATTGTCCTTACTATTGGTGAGGTATTGACACCCTTTTAATCAGGGTATAGATTGGACCCCAATTCAACTATAATGCATCATCTGGGGCATGTCGGTTAGATGACTACCTTCCACAGTCTCATATCAGTCTCAATAAAAGAACTCAGATAGTTCTTCAGAATTTAGGACTGTCAGATACAGTCAACTCAAATATAGAACAAAACTCAGATAGTTCCACCAGATTCAGAACTGTCAGATACAGTCACTCATGTTATCATTTATATCAATTATCAGTATGCCATGTTATCAGTATTCAGATTCAGTACTCATGTTATCACGATTTTAGATATAGTTACTATGTATCCATGCATGTATTCTCACGTTCATATTAGTCAGTTAGCCAGTATTGTTCATGCATATGAATCCCATGCATATGAATCCCATGCATTCAGCCTACCTCACATGTATAACTGTACATTCAAAGTGCTAACGTATTTGCGTTATGGTGTCTTATACCATAGGTTTAGAGACACGAGCTCCAGATCATCAGTAGATTCCAATTTTTAGTAGTCAGATTTAGAAGTAAGTCCTCATCATTCAAGGACATGATTATTTTTCTATTATCTTATTAATTAGTTTATTAGTTGGAGTTAGTTGGTGACATGTCCCATCAACTCCTTACTCAGACAGTTCAGTCAGTTAGAGGCTTTCTAGACTAGCATATTTCAGACTTCAGTAATTTCAATTTTGTTTTGGGTATTCTATTATCCCACACAGATGTTATATCATTCAGACCATGTTCAGTATTGAACCTTATGGCCTTTCAGGTCATGTTTCCTCATTATAAACTATTTTATGCAGTATACAGGTACAAATATCAGTCTTGAGTTAGCTTGTGGTCCTTCGGGGTCATGAGCACCGTGTAGCGTTTTGGGTACCAGATTCGGGGGTTACAAATTTAGGATACGCTCATCCGCATTCCTTTCTTAGTGTTAAATACTACTCCCAGGATACTTATATGCTATACTTAAGAAATCCACCTTAAAATAGCATAAGGGTTTACAGAATGAAAACCAGTTATGCTTATCTTTAATTTAAATAATAATCAAGATGAACAGTTATGGAATTCATGTTGTAACTTTAGATTAAAAGATCAAGCTATTCTTTAAATAATATTATAACATATATCAATGGAACTTAAGAGCAAAAATTTCTTGTAAACTCAATACTTGTACTTAGGACAAGGAATTCATGATTTGTTTCATAGAAATTCATAACAAAACAATACGTTCAGTAATCACCTTGACATCTTTCAATAATATCCCAGTCAAGATAATGAAATTCAGTCACAATATAAATGTTCACAAGTAAAAACATGAATATATGTGAACCTTGTTGCACTTAAAGATTTCAATCACATAGTAGTGTCATACTTTAAGAATATGATTATTTGGGTATAAACCTTATTCAAAACAAGTAAGTTCAATCTTAAAATCATGCTTTTTGGGCACAAGGATGGAAGATTACCCTTGTTCACAAACCCCACATACCTGAAATTTCTTGACTTGTGAAGAGAGTTCAAACCTTGGGACTTGAAAGATGAATTTGTATAAGGAACCCTAATCTTGATGTTCTTGATGATAGGAGGAGAAATTATGTTGTTAATTGATTGTGTAATAGAGGAAAATAATGCCTCGTTGGAGGTTATAGGTTGTGGTTTGAAATTATAAGAGGGGAAAAGACCAAAAAGTCTTTTAACTGACTATCAAATAATTTGATCGCTAGTCTTCACGAGTCTACCATACGACTAGTATGGTGAAGGTACGAGTGAGCCTCATCACTCGTAAACTTGGCAGAATCAAGATAGTATATACTGGTCATCATACGAGCCAAAACCTACGACTAGTAACATCACAATACAGCTCGTCACCCCCTAATCATAGCTTGGACAAAATCTTAGGGAGCCTACACTGATGAACTCATGACTCATTTTCATACGACTCATATGGTGATCTTACAACTCTAAGGGTTTGAGTCGTACCTACAACAAAATGTCCGCCATGCCACACTTATTAAGTACAGCTATAATATATGACTCGTATATTGTATGTACGACTTAAGGGAATGAGTCGTATAATGCATAGAGACTTCCAAACATGTGGTATTACAGATGGCCTGTGTAAGCACTAGCTCAACGACTGAAACAAATTTCTTAGTTACACGGCATAGATAATTTACAATATAGCTACTATATTATTGGTAATTGATATCTTGTTTATATTCATGGTTGCATGATATTACACGACATATCTGCTTGCTATATTCTTACATATTTGTTCTGTATTTTGTGTTCTTTGTAGCTTCTTGACAAGATGTGGAAAAAAGTATCTGCATGGTTTTGAAATAGCAATTGTTAGTTTGTTTGTCAGAAAATAGAAAAAGGAGAAATTAAGTTTAACATAAGCTCAAGTTGCTTAGTTAGAATGATAGAACACCACAAGATACAACAAACACATCAATATTACGACATAACATACCTAGTATAATCCCACAAGTGGGACCTTGGATACACAAAGACCTTTTGTGCCTCTTACCTTATGAGGGGTAAAAAGGTTGTTTCAGTTACACCCTCTTCAACAATAACATATCAGCCCAATATTTTTAATTCCGATATGCATAAATTGTCTAAAGAACTCATGAGGGAAAATAGTTGGCATGTCTAGAAGCAGTGGCACTACGTGAACTTTCATAGAACCACAGATACATCATGTTGCAAATTACTTCCAAAATAGGAAAGTATATATCATTTACGCTGTAAAATCAACCAAAACTTCGCACCAAATTCGACTATAAATAATAATGGATAATTTTTTATGCTCAGGCATCAAATAAACAAACAAACAAATATTTCAGCACTTTTATATAGATTTACACAATCAAACACTTATTAAGACCAGTAAAGCATAAGAGAAAATTGTAAAGGAAACACACTCGAAGTATTTTGAAGTCACTTATATATATATATTTGGAAAAATCCTAAAGAGCATCACGAAAAAGTAGATTTAAGGTACAATATATCAGAAATGGCAACATTATATCTTAGTGACCAGTAAAAACTAAGGAAAGTAAATGGATAATTCTACAAACCAGTGATTTAGTCTATTTTATGCAATCGATACATGTACTCTGTAACGCAAAATAGTAGATTTTCTTATCTCTAAATATGGCTTAATGCATCTCATCTAACTATGTAAGCACAAAACCAATTGTCTTAGTACAAATTATTTTGATAATACTAGGCCTATTTAGGTACAAGGGGGATAAATTGATGATACAAGAGGGGAGTTCTAAATTTTCTTAGTAAAAACTAACAAAACAATAGTCAATATGCTTTGGTAGATTGCCAGTGGAAAGATTGGTATGCATTGTGATAGTTGAATTTACCAGAGAATGACTAAATCCATATATAATAGAACAAAATAAAGGTAAATAAGAAGTACCTACTAAATAGCCACGCAACAAAAAGAGGAGATCTAAGCAAGAGTTAAAACATTAAGTTCATCATTTACTCTCACACTTGCATACAAAGCGTGGAAAGTTCCTCAAGAAAATTGATCTATCTATCATTTACTATCATATTAAGCTTAAATTGCTATTTTGGTGTATCATCAACCTTGGCTAGATTGACTTCACTATTCTCTATCTTTGGCCCTAGCATACAGGGAAACAATTTGTGAATGATAATAATGAAAACACAACCATAAATTTTCTTATTCCACCAACATTTTCATAAAATAATGTAGCTTTGTAAGTTTTAATTCACAGGAAATTACGCATGTGATAGGAACTGATATTCTAGACTTACAATAAACAAATAATTTAAATAAAGATCAATAGAATTTGTGAGTTCTAAGACAAAAATGCCAAATTGTTTTTTCGAGAATATACACTCACACACTCCAAATATAGAGAGAAAAGTACAAAATTTAATCTGTGGTTCTTCATTTTTTTACCCTTTGACACAAATTTTAATTAGAGTGTTGGGATAAGCGATAAATCACTTCTTTCTATGAGACTGCCCCTTCCAATCCTTCCTCTTCCATGTTTGTGCAGTCTAATTCCACTGTACTTCAGACGTTTTGTAATGAAACCATTACTATTATGTGTAAGTATGGCACGACCTCTTCTGTGGAGAAATTCATCATCTGCATACCAATTATAAGACAACAACAATGAACGAAATTTAGTTTTCTGAGTTAGAAAAAAGATTTCATATTTAGGTGGCTGAAGAGTTAGCTATCCCACATAGCTACTTTAGATCATTATAATAATCACTGATACTGAAATTATATCTACATCAAGTCCTCCAGATTTAATCACAACAGGGTCATATGTCTTGAAATTACAACAACAATTTAGCATCATAACAATCTAATTTCTGCTATTTATACAGTACCATTTTAACTTCGCAAACAAAACTCAAATTCTAACTACAATGTCATGCCTAACAACAACATGTGAAGTGGCAAATTCCCCAGATAATAGAAAATGTCTAGTTGACCCGAGAAATAATTGACGAAAAAAGTGTAAATCAGCAAAATAGTTGTATTGAAAAAACATGTTTTCTTATTCTCCTTTATAAGTACATGTAATAATTAAATTATCTTTGTTCTTTATCAATCCCATGATAACTACATAGAGGATAGTAATCAGTAACCTGAAACATAACTATACTTACTTTCCATAAAAATATTCCATCAATAACTAAGCAAATGAAAGATCACCAACAAAGTAGTATTTCTATTAATGACAGAGAAAGAGACAATATGCACTAACCAGATATGAGATTCTCATTGTCCGATGAGCGTTAGAATGTGACACAATTGTATTGAGAACTTCAAGATCTGTACTATGCTTCGACTACTCTATATTTTGTAACTCTATATGATTTTGTAAACTTTGGATATTCTCTAAACAGGGCCATAGGAAATTATAACATCCAATGACCTTAGAAAGGTCTAAATCGACTATATGTGCACTTCATCTACATACAAAATCTAAAATATTTGTTGGTTAACATGAAGAATAAATCATCAACATACCGGAGATAGTCAAACACCCTAAAAATTTCCTATTTTCTCTGATTCGATCGGCCTTAAGAGTAGAAAATGAACTGGGTTTCCATTAAAAGAGCTTATGGGTCTGGATCTTGAAGAATCCACAAAGATCCATTTTAATTCAAGGCTTAGATATGTGTAAAATAGGGCAAATAGAAGATAATAATGCCATGGTTGCAAAGTGAATCAATCAGGTTTTCTCAATGCCCCATTTATCAGCCTAGAGTTAGCAATATCATCATTGCCTCTTTCGAAAGATGGAATCCTCTGGTGATATTGCTACTATTCAACAAGTAATGGTTTTAAGCAAAAGATTGAGAGAGGTGATAGAGATGGATCCAAATTGTACATAAATAAGAGGTGAGATGTTAGTTCAATAAACCTCTGATGAGACACATAAGTTATAGTGAAGCATTTGAAAAGTCAAACATGACCTCGTATTTGAATTAAAGGACATCAACAGGACATGTTGAATTTAGCTCATTTCTAATGTATCATCTAGTTTTATTTCACAAGAACATCCTACGGTAATAGAACAATTGGCCATTAAAATCCTCATTGTGGTTGATTTGGGGCACCCAAACCTAACTTTTGGAACATGAAAAATAGCATAAAATTTATGATTTACCCAAAATCACACAATGCTTCTTCGAACCTTTGAACCCCAATAGTGTAGGGAATAGTGAATGAACCCGGATCTTTCTTCTTCACTATCATTTTGCTAGACATTATGGCACTACAATTATGGGTTACCTCTATACATTAAATATTCATGACTCATTTCTTTATGACTTAGTCTTCGTGAATTTAGAATATTCGATGTCTTGTAAATCTTCTAACAAAGGAATATTCATCGATAGGTTACTAATTTATGCAAGGAATTTCTTGAACTTCATATTATCTTCCTTCTTGAGCCTTTTTGGGATTGAGGGAGGAATTTTGATTTATGAAAAATGAACAACTAGAGTTTTATTTGGTTTTGGGGCATTATCATCAACCTCTTTAGAAGCTTCCTTACTTACAACCCTTTCTTCAACTACCTTCTAATTTAAAACAATTGACTCATTAGTCTTTGGAACTGCATAATTTGACTTATTTAGCCACTTTCTCTTTTCATTGGCTTGTTCATTACTTCCCCTTTTATTGGGGTCTTTATTAAAATCAATAACATCTTTACCAAAAGTCTGATCACTCCTAAGATAATGGTCATGACGTGATCATTATTCTTAAGATTAGTAACTATGTCACTAGGAACTCCACCCTTTGGCCTTGCATTGAGATAAGCTGAGATATGAATCACTTGAGTTTTAAGTTTTTTGATAAAGTTTGAATGAGATATAACCATTTGATTTGAGTTAAGAGAAATAACTTTTCATCTCTTTAAACATCTTATCGCTTCCATCAACACCCATTAAGATACAACCAAGGACATCTTCACTTTTGAATTTCTCCGGAGAAATAGAGCTTGAGGCTTTACCCTTGGCCCTATCATGCGGAGGGTACATTTCGATCGTACTCTCTATCCTTATCTCTTTGTTCCTGATCTCAATCATGATCCCTATCATGCCAATGTCTATTATGATCCCTTCCCTTTCAACCTTAATTCCCTCTTTGCCTTGGATAGGGAGGGAGGGAACCCCCCGATAGGTTCAAAAAGAACTAAATTCTTCATAAAGAGATTTTGCTACCATATCATCTTAAACTTTTACACTCTTAGAAGCAACGATGATAACCGCCTTTGAAGGAGCTCTTATTACATGCTTAGTGAGATGATCAAGTTTTGTTCTTACTTTAGCCATATTCTTATCTCTTTCCTCATTGTTTTTTCTTTATTCTTGGCTTAAAAATGATGTGGAGATATCCCCCATATGTAACGCCCTGAGACTATCCTTGGACGTCACATGGTGCTCAAGATCACAAGTGATCCCAAGCTAACCCTTGTACTAGCATAACTCATGAGTAACTGAAATAAATACAAAAGTCTGGAAGAATAATGTGAAAGATCAATGTTTCTGAATATGATCAATACAAAACCATATTGAAATGATTACAACTCTTATTATACAAAATAAAACTGGAATCAAATACATTAACTCTACCGACTATCTATGAAGCTTCTATTAGTATTGACTATAGGTAGCCAGTACATGACCCCCAGCTATCCCAAATCAATACGACTGGATAAAGAAAATAAAATGCTACTCGAACTATGACTGACTTAAACCCTTGAATCAAAAGGGCTCATCACTTAATGACTGGAAGCTGCAACTGTCTAATTATGATGTGCACGCTACAACTTGTACCTACATTATTAAATAATATAGCACATAGACGTATATGTCAGTACTTTTGAAATGTACTGAGCATGTAGGGATGGATGCATAAGTAAAACAATATCTCAATTTTTATATAAACTTGTAAAAGGATACATGCTAAGTGTAAATGACTCACATTGGCTTGAATAATTGAAAGCTGAAAATCATAAATCATGAATAATAATGTATACTGTATAAATCTTATGAGCCATAACACTTAGTTCTAAAAGCTATAATTTTACTGTTTCTATTAGCGGAATAAGTAGGACTGAATTTAAGTTTGCTTTCAAATCATGCAGGCTAAGTGTAAATAAAGGACTCGCCTTTATATCTGTAAACTGAATGTTAAAATTTCATAGCTAATGTCTTATGTAAAACAATATTTGAAATAAATTGTTAGCCTTTACACTTAGTTCTAAAAGTTGTTCTGTTATTCTGTCTTAGGACTTAGGGAGGTTCTTCTAACCGACATAAACCATGTGAGCTATCATGGAGTCCAACGTTTTATTCCCCTAAGGGTAAAACCTCACAATGGGGAAAGGTGTCATACTCTTGCCAAAGAGTATAACCTTATCTTAAGTGATCATAATTTGTATCTGCGTCCATATAAATGGGAATAATCTGAATCTGTACCTATGTTGGCTCGTAGTTCTGGGGCATGTAATCAGTCCCAATTTCTCTCATATGTCTTACTCTTACTCTCTACGCCTAAAAAACCCTAAAAAAAGCTTATATTATTTTATGGTAAAGAACAACAAAAAAGCTTCTTCTTCTTCGTCATTCTTCTTCATTATCTCTTCAAACCCTAGAATTTTCTCTGTTCAAGCTCCAATTTTTGGTTCTAAACTTCGATTCAAATAACAAAAAATTAATTTTTGCTTTCATTTTAATATCATAAATTAGACATTATATCATGTCCGAAATTAGTTGTGATTTTATGACTAATTCGGTGAGGACTTGTCTATGCAGTAAAATTACTCATTGTTTCACTTCAAGGACTCAATTGAATCCCGAAAGAAAAATTTATAAGTGTCCTCAACCTAAGGTATCTTTTTCATCAAGTGTCAATTTTTAATTTTTATAAGTTTCAATCATATGATATAAGCTTTTATATTCTAAATTTTTTTATTGAGATTTACAAAGTGAAAATTGTGGGTTTTGAAAATGGGAAGATAATTGTTCAAAAAAAATTTTGGTCTAAATTAATGATCTGAAGGCTAAATTAGAAGTGGCTATGGTGAAAATGGAGACTTTGAGAGATTCATTGAATGCGGTTAAGATTGAAAGAGACAACTTAAAAGAAAAATTAGAGATTTTAGAGAAAAGAAACTACACAGAGGTTAACAAATCAAGGAACTTGGAAGAAAAATTATTGAAGATAAGGATGTTCTATATTGTTTCATTTGTTCTGTTTGTTGGATTTATGATTTAAATTTTTAAGTGATGAAGCTGAACAATGTATTTTGAAAGTAATTAAGATTAAGCTAAGACTATATTAGGCTTCATTGTTTTTTTTAATTTATTTTGAAGATTAGGCCTCTTTTTATGCTTGGATGCATTAGTTGATTACTCCTTAGGTTTGCAATATTATGAATTGTCTTATAATTGCACAAAGATTTCTCTATTTTGTACAACAATTTCTCTATTTTGTTTTCCTTTGATATAGCTCAAAACTGAGCATTGAAATAGATAAATTCAGCTCGATAATTAAGATGTAGAATACTCAATGTAATTCCACAAGTGGTATCTACGAAGGGTAAATGTACGAAAGTCGGATAATTTGGATGCTATATACAAATGGATCAGGTAATAGATTTCATCCTAGGATTTCCACAGGTTTGCCTTGGTAATCAATATAGAAGTTACATATACAAAGATGGAAAGCCTTTTCCCATCTGATTTTTCTTTTGGGTGGATCACAAGAGCATATCGACTTTGGGGGATAAGAGAAGTTTTTGTTTAAACCCAAAATATCCAACTTCTGGGAAGCCAAATTTTGGAGTAAGAATGACATTGCATTAAGTTGGAGTCTTTTTCCAGTAGCTAAGTATTCTGGTTTAAGCTCTTACAAGCAAGACATATACTGCTTTGGTATTGTACTTCTCGAGCTGGTAACTAGAAAAAAAACGCATGAACTCACCAGCTCAAGAAATTTGTTTGATCACTCGCCTTGTCTACTTGATGTAGATATAGATTTGCTTGGGAAAGGAGTTGACGATTTGATCCTCCAATTTGTAGAGTTAGCTTGTCAATGTGTAAAGTTCTTGACTAGAGGTTACAATTTTTATTTGTGTTAAATACTTATATCCTAAATCTGCACTCTCCTTTAGCACACTGATTTTATGTACCTTTTCATGAAATTGAAGTACTACTCTATCTAATTTGAAGCTCGGATACTATTTATCTAATCTTCTTATTGTTGTAAATAATAATAATTCAATATATACAACTTATAGGATCCCAGATTATCACGTTTTGGGAGCGGATGTACCATTAGAGGTATAGATTAAATTAAACTCATAGTTTTGGACGTGAAGTGTAAATGTATGTGTAAAACGTTTACTAAATCTAAAACCATAGAGTTTGAATAGGGACCAACTTTGTTTGAGATAACATTAAATTTCCATAGATAGGAATCCATAAAGGTTCAACACTAAGAATCTTAAAAGATTGAAACGATAGAATTTAAATTCTGGATCCGCCTTTGAATAGGACAACATCAAATCTCCATAGATCTACTTGCTTATACTCATGTCAGTAGCTTATAAGTGTTGTAAAGAATTTTGGAGCTAGAATTTTAGCTACAGCCTCAAATCTCCATAAATCTTCATCCGCCTCTTATCCTATTTGCGTTTGGTGCTAGAGCTAGAATTTTAGCTACAACCTGACAAAATTCAGTAGTTTTTTTTTTCTATACCATGTATTCATTTTAAGAAATCTACTTAATGCTTCTGAAAAAATAATTTATTCAGAATCGGTAAATTGTTTTGTGTGTAATTCAATATCCATAAAGTCAAAATTCTAAATCTACCTCTAGTCTTACACAAGATTCACAAAACAAAAGTCATGTGCCTTCAACTTGGATTTTGGATCCTAAAAATTTTTTGGAAACCTTTAATACATTTGACAAATTAGGTCAGTCTAATAATCTCTGTTGTAAACCAAAATAAGATGGAATGAAATCCTCATCTTTTAATGACAATTGTATTCCCAAGAAGTTGGAGAGATTTTCTAAAAAGAAAAGTGATGCAACAATTAGGAAAAAGAGAAGGGTAGGGGTACAGTATAGTAGAAGAAGAGAGTACACATTCTGGTCTTAGAACTATAACTGTTGATCGATAACATATACTCATCGAAAATATTGGCTTTAATTAAGGGGAGAAAACTTAGAATATGATCAGATGTCAACGTTTTGTTGTTCATTGATCGAGCACGTTAATGATAAAGATGCCATACTACTTTTACCACACCAGTCCTACAAAAAGGCAATGTAATATGATATCAACTCAAAGATTAATGTAAACTGCCTGCCAGCATGTATACTTTATTTGTACAAAAAATTACAAGATAACCACAACCAAGCTATCAAAGGAACTAGTTCAATATTATCATCTTCACATTTGACTCTCTGTATAGAAAAGTTCCAACAACCGAGATATTTGGACAAACAAATATATTTTAAGTACACTTTTCACTCCTAACACGTCTTCATCAGACTCCAGGGACCTTAAGTGAGATATGAGCCAACATTCTACATACAAAATCTTTAGTGAAAGAAAACAAAATGTCCAGTTAACAACCAGCTTTGAAGGCACAGCTTTAGTGCTTCCACAATTTCTATGCACAGCTTTGAAGCAGTATACACTGAAGGCAAAAAATCATAACAACAACACGACCTCAAAACAACATTGCAGACTAGTAATTATGAATTAAAAACCATAACAAATATATTAATCATAACGTAACCAATGTCAACAACCATAACATGTCCAAAACATAAGTAATTCAAAAACTAGTTTGCACATCATGCTTACAATAAAAAATGTCATCAAGACAAACCCAAAATGAAAGAAATATTGTGTACAACAAACCAAAATAGGCAAAGGAATATTGTCTACAACAGACCAAAATAGCCGCCATACTAGAGCCAAACTAGACCGAAAACACCTAAAATAGTTGCCAAAACAGACTTAAAATAGCTTATCCTTTTTTTTATCCTCAACTTCTTAGCCTTTTGTGCTTGTAACATGATGGTAGTAATTGCATTTTTTCCTTCCAAGTTAATCCAGTTGGTGATATTGAAAGGTTAGTTGGTTCACTAACACCATATTTATCACCTCTGAAGCTTATAACTCTACTTTCAATTAGTTGTTGTGGTTTTAGTCTCCTTTGTAGCCTTTGTAGATATGCTTGTTCAGATTCTATTCGAACCATTAGAAAAGCGTCTTCATCATCTACCTCAAAGTTAGACATTGAGCTGCTACAAGGGTGCACAGAGTCAAGAATGTGCTAACTTTCTTGAGTTGAGTAGGGGTTTGTTAAGTTGATATCCTTTTCAACGGCCTGTTTTGAATGCTTTCCTTGTTTTGAATGCTTTTCACAATATAAAAAATAATAATTATAAAGTGTAAAGAAATAAAGTGTGTACAATACAAAGTCTAAATAAATTACCTTTCCAGAACCTCTTGAATTATGATTTCTCAGTCCACATTTGCTACATGTCATCACTTTACCTTTTCTTGATTGCTTCTATACTCTTTGCCTCTTAAGTGTTTCATCTTTTTGTCTATACCTTTCGCTCTTAGGTCTTCTAACAAGCTTAACCATTGCTGGTGTTTCAATGGCTTGTGAAGGATCAACCTTTCCAAAGAGTTCTTCTCTAAAAGGTTGTAATTTGTATATGTAAACGGACAAAGCTACCTCCTTGCTGTAATACTTACTAAGTTCTGTCTAATTACATGTGGACATGGAATTCCAGTGAGGTCCCATGACCTACAAGTGCACCTCTTCTCGTTCAAATTGACAATATGTCTGTCTTCACCTTCAGTAACCTCATAGCCATTGTCCCCATTGCCACTCACCATACAAACTTGAGATATCTGTAGGAACTCATTATACAATAACTCACTTTGGGACTAAATAGATCATCTTTCCACTTCATGACAAAGGCCTCTTTTTCTGCCAACCGTGTCATTACCTTAACCCTAATTTCTTCCAATATTCCAATTATGGGAATGTATCTGTCTTTAAGTATCCATCCATTGAAGGACTCTTAGGGCTGTTAGTGGGCCAGACCGGGTCAACCTGAAACCGGCCCATCAAGTTTAACCAGTTTATGGGACCGTTCGGATCCGGCCCTGGTTAAACGGGTCGGTTCGGTTTCGGGCCCAATAGTAAAAATTTTAAAAACAACCCGGGACCGGCCCACTTAACCTAACCCGGTCCAACCCACCTAAACTCGATCAAAATCGATCAAAACCAAAAAGAAATAAAGTTTTTTATCCAATATACACTATATATACCCACCTATATACATTTTAAATATGTTAAACAATATACACACTATACATATAGTATATAATACATTAGAATTTAAAAAACATATACACAATTACATATGTAATCGTGTAATACGACTATACGTTAGTTAAATATATCTACTACTCTAAATAAAACAAATGCTACAAGATATATACTACAATATAATGATATATATACTAATTTATAAAATATATACACATGTATACGTTAAATATATACCACTTTAGATCTATAGAAGATATATACACATATATACGTACTATTCAATGTATATGTACTACTTTAAATAAAATATACTACAATATATACACACTATATATATAGTTATATACTAATATATAAAACATATACACATGTATACGTTAAATATATATTACTTTAGAGTCTATATTCTATATATACACATATATACGTACCACTCAATATATGTACTACTTTAAAAAAATATGCTCCAAGATATATACTATAATATAATGATATATATACTAATTTATAAAGCATATACACGTGTATACGTTAAATATATACTACTTTAGAGTCTATAAAAGATATATAAAGATATATACGTACCATTCATTATACATGCACTACTTTAAATAAAATATACTACAATATACGTACTACAATATATACACACACTATATATGTAGTTATATACTAATTTACAAAACATATACACATGTATACGTTAAATATATACTACTTTAGAGTCTATACTCTATATATACACATATAGATGTACCATTCAATATATGTACCACTTTAAAAAATATGCTCCAAGATATATACTCAGTATAATGATATATATACTAATTTATAAAACATATACACATATACACATGTATACGTTAAATATATACTACTTTAGAGTCTATAGAAGATATATACACATATATACGTACCATTCAATATATATGTACTACTTTAAATAAAATATACTACAATATATACACACACTATATATATAGTTATATACTAATTTATAAAACATATACACATGTATACGTTAAATATATACTACTTTAGAGTCTATATTCTATATATACACATATATACGTACCATTCAATATATGCACTACTTTAAAAAATATGCTCCAAAATATATACTACAATATAATGATATATATACTAATTTATAAAACATATACACATGTATACATTAAATATATACTACTTTAGAGTCTATAGAAGATATATACACATATATACGTACCATTCAATATATATGTACTACTTTAAATAAAATATACTATAATATATACACACACTATATATATAGTTATATACTAATTTACAAAACATATACACATGTATACATTAAATATATACTACTTTAGAGTCTATATTCTATATATACACATATACACGTACCATTCAATATATATACTACTTTAAAAAATATGCTCCAAGATATATACTACAATATAATGATATATATACTAATTTGTAAAACATATACATAAGTAGAAGTTAAATATATACTACTTTAGAGTCTAGAGAAGATATATACACATATATACGTACCATTCAATATATATGTACTACTTTAAATAAAATATATTACAATATATATACTACAATATATACACACACTATATATATATAGTTATACACTAATTTATAAGACATATACACATGTATACGTTAAATATATACTACTTTAGAGTCTATATTCTATATATACACATATATACGTACCATTCAATATATGTACTACTTTAAAAAATATGCTCCAAGATATATACTACAATATAATGACATATATACTAATTTATAAAATATTCACACATGTATACGTTAAATATATACTACTTTAGAGTCTATAGAAGATATATACACATATATACGTGCCATTCAATATATATGCACTACTTTAAATAAAATATACTACAATATATATACTACAATATAATGATATATATACGTATTTATAAAACATATACACATGTATACGTTAAATATACACTAGTTTAGAGTCTATAGAAGATATATACACATATATACGTACCATTCAATGTATATGTACTACTTTAAATAAAACATATATTATAATATATATACTATAATATATACACACACTATAGATATAGTTATATACTAATTTATAAAACATATACACATGTATACGTTAAATATATACTCTTTTAGAGTCTATATTCTATATATACACATATATACGTTCCATTCAATACATGTACTACTTTAAAAAATAATCTACAAGATATATACTACAATATAAATGGCCTAAACGGTCAAAAATAATTTTAAAAAAAAAATAAAATAAACGGGCTGGTTAACCGGTAGGACTGGATCGGGTTTGGTCCGGGCTGGGTTAATCGGACCCAAATAAATAACCCAGCCCAGGACTCGAAACCCTATCGCACATGGGCTGACCGGGATGGGTCATACCGGGCTGGGCCACTATGGTGGATTGGGTCAAGCCGGGTCAAACCAACCCGTTTGACAGGCTTAAGGACTCTGTAAAATTATTTTCTACAATCTGATTTTTGCACATTGTATCCAGATAAGCCCTACACAATATTTTGGGAGGGTACCTGTCAAGTAAATTTTGTCCAGCAGCTTCCTCTACCTGTTTGATATGTTCAAGTTGGTCTTCAAATTCCTCTGAAAAAAATACCATGCAGCCCACCACAAAAGCTTCTTCAACTCACCTTTACCCCTATCGCCTACACCAATTTGCCTCAATATGTTTTACAAAATATCTATGATGTGCTTCAGGCAGAACATTATCTACTGCATCAACCAGCCCCTAAACATCATATGAAAATAAATACATGTCATGTAATATCACAATCAACATATAAATTAAATGAATCAATGTTATTAGAAAAGAATGTTACCTTTTACATGTCTGATATGAATGTTATTAGAATGTTACCTTTTGTATGTCAGATATGAATGTTATTCCTTCACCATGTTGAAGTTCAAGTGAATGTTACAAATGTTGTATGAACCAAGTCCTTTTGGTCTCTTTGTCCACCACAGCCCATGCTATAGGATAGAAATAATTCATACTGTCTTGACCAACAACAACTAATAATTATCACTTGGCTTTTCCTTTAAGGATTGTACCATCTAACCCAATAAGTGGCCTTAAACCTGCCTTGAAACCCATCTTCAATGCCTTGAAACAGATATACATCCTAAGAAATTTTCTCCTACCATTTGTAGTGCCTTCTTAGATAACTGAATCACAACATCAGATCCTGGATTGTAATTCCTTAACTCAGTTGTATAAGCTCTAATTTGTTGTAACAATCTGTAAAACTACCTTATAGAGATTCCTAAATCTCCTTTTTTGCTCTTTGCATTTTGCTTCGCTTACATTTAAGTCAAACACCTTATGTAAGTCATCTTTCATATCCTCTTCCTTGTATTTTAGGACATTTTTAATCTTTTTCTTGAAATAAAGTGCTATGATTTTGTAGTCAATCATATTATTGTCATATGCAATCAAATGGGGTTCAATAAGATCAACTAGTATTTTGACACTCGCTCCAGGAGTGGTGTCATCCTCAGAAATTAATAACTGAAATGGATAACCTTCAGCGCCACACTTATATCTCAATCTTTTTCTATCACTTTTCTCCACAACAAGTTCTACCTTCTTAGACAAAGCATAAAGTTTGAAAAATTGTCTTGCTTCTGGTATGTCTTTGAAGGTCATACCCTTAGCAATGTGCTTATAATCTTGCAAACTATCTGTTATAGTCCTTTTCTTTTTCTTAACAAAATCCTCTAATTCATCAGTGTCATATTCTGAATAGCTAAACTCTATTTCATTATCACTACAATCTATTCCTGTTTTACCAACTATTGGTACAGGTAAATATGAACTACTATGCATGATAATGTCAAGAACATCAACAGATAACTCACAATCATCAGTAGCAAACAAGTGAATGGAAAGAAAATCTTCAGACACAAAAGATAATAATTTTTTAATTTCATCATCTCCTTGTATTTCAAAATATTTACCAAAAGGTCCAAGTACAATAAGTTGTTGGACACCTAGAAAACATAACTTACTTGTGTACTCATTCACTAAGTCAATAAAAGAGAGGAGATCAGGATCATACTCATTCCAGCAGTGGACCAATCCCTTCTCATAAAATGTTTCTGGGTGCTTAACCCAGTCACTACCATGATAAAGTATATGGTAACATTAACCATTTTAATAGCCTACAAGGAGTCAAACATCATTATACAATAACAATCACCAAAAACAGGCTCAAAGTAGACCAAAATAGATATTAAATAAACCTAAAATTAACCCAAAAAATAAGTACTCAACACAGGTTATTAGATGCTTAAAGATTACACATTGACAACTAGAATATCCAAAAAAAAAAGTAGTACACCAAGTTAACACCATTATACACTAACAAACATCAAAATAGACCCAAAATAGATTAAAAATATGCTCAAAGTAGACCAAAATAAAAACTAAACAGACCTAAAATTAACTCAAAAGATAAGTACTAAAAACAAGTTATTAGATACATAAATATTACAAATATACAACTTAAATAACCCCCAAAAAAAGTACATCAAGTAAAACACCATTATTCACTAACAAACACCAAAGCAGACCCAAAATAGATAAAAACAAGCTCAAAGTAGATCAAAATAGATACTAAATAGACCTAAAATTAACAAATGGAAAGCAATAACAAACAACCAACTTCACCGAAAGCTAAATAGGATTAGAAGTCAGTTTTCTGTAACAAAATCCTTTTCATAATTTCAGCTGTCACGGTTCTAAGTTCAACAGTCCTCTATCTATAACACTCCAAATACTGCAGAGAAACAATTATTTATGCCAAAATTTACAAGCTATCATAAGTTAAAAATCATACCCACTAAAACAAACTTATTAACAAGACCAACAGCTACATAACTAAAAGAATCGTTCCTGAAACAATTACATCTATACTTTTCAAAACTCTCTATAGCTTTAGTGTACTGTTGGCCAACACAAATGATATAGCTTTAGTGCACTTTTATCTTGGACATACACATGATATAGCTTTAGTGTACTGTTGGCTAACACAAATAAAGCACCACCACTCGGGAGATGATGTTTACTCTTGTATTTGCATGATTCAAATCAGATATTACAGAAAGATATACCAAATAAGCAACTAATCCGCAAGTGAACCAAGAATTTATGCCAAATTTGTTCTATCTTAAGGTAATCCTTTAATTGCATGTCATACCACAAAATCTTTTCATTCAAATTATTTACACAGTTAGCATTGTCCTATGTAAGAGGCAATTGACTAAATATTCATTTTGACAGCACAGACTATATAGGGAAAAAAAATGCATTCAAATAAAATATGAAAAGTAGAGATGTTTTAGGGACACAATGACATGCCTGCTGTTCTGGTAGCTCAAGAATAAGTTGGGGCCCTAGCATAGGTGGTACATAACTTTAATATAGATCAACACACAAATAACACAAAATACCAAAACACCAAGTTAACATCATTATGCAGAAAGATTATAAATTTATATACCAGGTGAAACAATGTAGGGTTTATGCATGTACCAATACTCACTAAAGGTTAAGAGGACTAATAGAATAAAGAGACTACTTCATAAAGGCAAATCTCAAACACATGAAAAAGATATCATTCTCCTATTTTATATAGAAAAAATGAAGGAAGGACCACATAGTTATACAAAATCCAACAAGACAATGGAATATTATTTAACAATGTGCACAAACCTCGAGCACATATCTGAAAACGAAATCAAAGTAAAATCTTAGACAAAAAAGGATAAAAATTCTAAAATGAACAATATATAAACACACAAATACTAGAAAAATAGGACATTTTATTAAAAGAAAAACGCACAAATTTCAAGCAAATGTCTGAAAACGGCATCAAAGAAAAAACCTAGAAAAAACACCAAAAATCCTAAAATCAATAACAGAATCAACAATATATAAACTCACATACCCCAAAATGGACAACTACATCGAAAATCGAACCCAAAAATAACTTTCTAGAACTTTCAATTCAAACAACAACACACCAAAATAAGAAAATAGTTAAATGGAAGGTCGTAAATAAAGAAGAAACATACATGCAATATTCTACTCAATTTTCTGTGGTAGAAGGCGTAGAATCGTGAAACAGGATGATTTTTTTAGGGTTATTTTTACAGCGTAGTGAGAGAGTCGGAGATAGTGAGAGAAAGTGAGACTTTCTTGGGTGGGGATGGGGGGGTTGTTGAAAAAGAGAGTGAATATACCCGTACAAGAAACGTGTTTGAATGTTCAAGTGACCTGGTCGGGTGTGGTTTTAATTTCGGTCGAATTTGATTTTAATTTGGGTTGGATTTGGAATTTAATTAAAAAATGCTAGAGAATAGAAAATCGACACGTGTCCCTCAGCTAGTAATAAGGGTATATTTGTACCTTTTCATTAACGACGAGGGTATCTATGTACCTAAAATATAACGAGGGGTATATCTGTATAATTTATCAAAGTTCGAGGATATATTAGTACCTTTTTCGTAAAGACAAAAGTAGAAAAAGTAGAGTGTCAAGTTCTCAACTCACAATAAATTCATCATAGTGTCAAAAGGTTCGTTTAGGCATGTAATATGAAATTAGGTTAAGTCATTGACAGCTCCTTAAAGTTGTTCCAAAATTTCTCTTAATCTCTCAACTCAGACCTGTACCTATTAAACACTTATACCCTTCCGAATTTGTACCACTTAAATATCTTTTTAACAATGAGCTAAAAATATAAAATGGGTGTGTTACACTAGCAGTGACATAGTAACTTGACGAATTAAATTGTGACACATGTCAAGTGAATCAAAAAAAATTATTTTAAATTATAATATATAACGAAATTAAAAAAATAATTTTTAAACTTTTTCTTTTAAAGAAAAAGAGAAAACATGATAAGCCATGGCTTCTCCTTCGTTCTTTCTTCTTTTTTCCCATTAAAGTCCCCACACAATTAACCTTCACTGTTTGTTCCTTTCCCCCATTAACGTCATTCCAAACTTCATTCTTCTTTTTCCCCATTAACGTTCCCACATAATTAACCTTCGTTATTTCTTTTTTTCCCCATTAACGTCATTCCAAACTTCACCGACTAAATCACCTTTTTTCATTCTTTTAATAATCTATTTGAATTTGATAATATAAATTAATAAAATTAATTGTGAAGCAAAGCATGTAACTTAGCGGAGTGATTTTTGAAACATTTGTGGAAAATAACTCCACGTTGATGAGTCAATTCAAAATTAATGGAGAAGAGAATTTGAGTGGATTCAAGTTAATTCTATCAAACTTTTTGATGATCTTTTAAATAAGATTAGTGGGTTGGCATTTTAATTTGAATGATGATGTTTGCTTGGAGATGTCAGAAAAATAGATGGGCGAACGTCGGCCAACTTTTTTAACTTCGGTACCCAAAAATCTTCTCTCTTCTTTCTTATTCAGTTAGTAGCTTCATAAAATCTTAATCTTTTATATAGATTGAACAGAAATAAAATAGCAAAGATTTACAAAAAAAAAATGCAGGAGAAAAAGAAGTGCAAAGAGCTGGTGAAGAAGACAACAGGTTGGTGGAGTATATCACGCGATGTGCCACGTAAGTAAAAAAGAATTGGATGGATCAAAATTCAGGTGGGTTAGGGGTCTGATAGGTACAGGCCTGAGTTTAGGGGTTTAAGTGAAATTTTGGGACAACTTTAAGGGGCCGTCGATAACTTAACCCTATGAAATTATAATTTAAATTTTAAATTGATATGAAGTTAAAGATTTATTTACAAATGCAATTTGAATTTTTTAGGTTGTATTTTTTTCACAAAAATGAAACCACCGAAGTTGTGAATATTATCAAAAATTTCATTTTTTAATCTTACCAAATAAGCAAATTATATTCATAAATAAGATATCAAAATATCCAAGTTAATTTCTTGAATTGCACTCAACTCATAGAAGTATCTCACGAAAGTAACTTTTGATCTTTTTAGGACAATATTGTCACTCAATTTGTAGGAATATCTCACTAAAGTAACTTTTTAATTTTTTTGGAACAATATTGTCACTGAATTTTTAATTTTTTTGAAACAATATTGTCACTGAACTATACATATATTTCCAACAGGGTGAAAACTAATGAAAAAGTTAAATTTATAACGAAATTTTATTCATACATATTTTAAGCTATATTTTTAGATCAAATACCCATTAATTATGTAAAATTTATTTAATTCATTTTAAATGTATCTTTAATAAAATAAATTATATTTATGTAATTAGAGCAAAATGATGGTGCAATCTTTCAATTAAAAGTTATACATGTGTCTTTTATTTTTAACAAAACTTTATACATTTATTATTTTAGTTTTCTTTTTTTGTTTAAAATTCAATCTAATTATAGAATATATGGTACAAATGTGCAAAGATGAACAGTAATTATGCATCACTAATATTACTTTTTTAGCTATTGTTTATTTTCTATTAAGAGAAACTTCTTAAATACTAAATCTTTTTAATTGTAAAGTTGAAATTAGTATGTAGGTGAAAAAAAGGAAGAAAGATCCTATGACTTATTATTAAAATATTATTTTTAATTGCACCTCCATTTTACTCTAGTTAACTTAATATAATTCATTTTATTAAAGATATGTTTGGAATAGGTTAAATAAATTTTATATAATTCATTAATATTTAATTTAAATATAGAAGTTAAAATATATATGAATAAAATTCCGTTAAAATTTTAACTTTTTTCGTAAGATTTCACCCTGTTGGAAATATATGTGTAATTCAGTGATAATATTGTTCAAAAAATGTAAAAGTTACTTTAGTGAGATGTTCCGACAAGTTAGAATGACAATATTGTTCTAAAAAATTCAGAAGTTACTTTAATGAGATAATTCTACTCCCTCCGTCTCAAATTACTTGTCCCAAATTTTCTAATTTGATTTTCCATTTTACTTGTCTTTTTTCATTAATCAAGAAGAGACGAAATTTTTTTTTCATGTTTTACCCTTTGCATTAATTACGTTTTCTTCAAATTAAAATGTAAACATCATTTAATAAGGATACTATGGTAAAGTAGTCATATTATTAATTATTTTTCTTAATCAATGTGTCATCTCAATTTGGGACGAATAATTTAGAATGAAGGGAGTATAAGTTGAGTGACAATCCTATTAATAAACTGCATAACTTCATGTTTCTTTTATAAATAAAAGTTTGTGATTACAAAATTTTCAGATACACATAATTTTATAAAAATGTATTATTCAATAATAATAGTAACTAGTTACCAACATAGGTTGTGGTGCAGCGGATGGGGATGCTCCACCCTTAACCAGAGGTCGAGGGTTCGACCCTGGACATGGAGAAAAACTCTGTTCCCCGAATGGAGCCCTACCCAGCACGAATCCGGATTAGTCGGACTCTAATGCAGGTACCAAATACCGAATGGAAAACCAAAAAAAATAGTAACTAGTTATTTTATAATATATCATTTCACATTACGAATAATTTCTTCATGTTGAGCATGGTTTTTTATTTTTTAGTTTTTTGTAACATTTAAAATGATGATATATTTTTTCTTTCAAAATATAATTTATGGGTCAAATTTTATATTTTAAAATATTCAAATCATGATTTTAAAAATTTAAAATTTAAAATCATGATTTCGTCATGAACCCAAATCATATGTCCAAACATTAATTTAAACTCATAATTTCACATCGCATTTTCTTCGAGGAGCTAATTATACTGCAAATGACATCACAGTATTAAAGTTGTTTCTGGAATTCTGTATCTTCTCATGCTGCTGGTTGACATACAATTGCAATTGTGATCAAGATATAAATTGTAAGAATGAGAAAATAGTTGGTATAATACCGGATATCTTTAGATTTCTCCAAAACTTTTAGGCCAAAAACAAAAAGATATATTTCTCAAAAATAACTTCAAGTTCTACTGTAAAAGACACCCTTTTGTGAAAGGGGAAAAAAAAATCTGATCTTGAAAAAGTTGGGCCAAACACGTTAAGCATTTAATAACTTTTAACTTTTTTTAAATTATTTGTTTATGCTTAATTTGTCACATTTCTTAAAACTAGACAAAAGAGTTCGTGCTTGCACGGTTCAATAATATGCTACTATCTTTTGTGATACAAAGGAGTCGGTCAAATTTTTTATATAATTTTTAAATATTTTAAACTGTTGGTTATAATGATATATAATATTTTTTTAATAGATTTTAGATAATATATATTACTCTCGCTGTTTTAATTTATGTGACACAAATAAAATTCGGAGAGTCAATCAAATTTTTTATACAATTTTAAGATTTTTGTATGATTTTTAAATATTTTAAGTTGTTAATTACTGTGATTTAACTTCTACACAACTTTCAAATAATATATGTTATTCTCTCTGTTCCAATTTATATGATACTGATGAGATTAAGAGAGTCAATCAAATTTATATATATATATATATTACGTATTTTTAGTTGTTAATTATTGTGATTTATTTTACTTGCTACTAATTAATTTTTCAATAATATATGTTACCCCCTCTGTCTTCTGTAACTAAGATAGTATTTGAGAAATAAATCAAATTTTTCATATGTCGTTAAATACTTTAAGTTGTTAATTATTGTAATTTATGATAATTTTTATATCATTTTCAAATAATGCATCTAACTTCGTCTATCACAATTTATGTAAAACTAATAGAATTTTGAGAGTCAATCAATTTTTTTTATGTTTCTTAATTTTGTAAGTCATTAATTATTATAATTTAAAGTAATTTTGTGTAACTTTTAAATGATATTAAATTAAAAAAACACAATAAACAAATTAAAACAGTGAAAATAAAAATTTAGAAAAAAGAGATGACGAAAGTTGGTTGGATGACCTCCATCTGCTTCCTATCGCTCTTCTATATAATAGAAAAACAATAAAAACAAAAGGGTAATTTTATTCACCATTCTTATTAATTACTCTTTTTGTTCCGTTTTAATTCACTCCTATATTAAAAATAGTTGTTTCAAATCACTCCTTCATTTCATTTTTATTGCGATTTTGAAAAAATATTTATATCAATTTAGTTGTTCAGATTATGAAATTGATAGAAGTTTATTATGTTTTTTCAATATTATCTCAATCATTAAATGACTGTGTTTAGTGTCTTTATATTTTCAAAACGTAAATAATTAGGCTATTTTAGTAAAATAAATCCCCACTAAATATTTTTTTAAGGAAGGAATCAAGTCAACAAGGGTCAATAAAATAAAAGGGAAGGAGTACTATTCCAATTTATGATATTAAGGGAATTTTGTTATATTCTTTCATTTTTACCCTTAGTATTAAATAAAATAAAGTAATAATAATCAAATTAGAGTTTCAAAACATTATTAATAAGATTATAGTAAAATACACCCCTAATTTTAAAATTTTTTTAAGTGGTGTGCCAAGTCAATAAGGATCAAATAAAATAAAACGAAAGGCAGATAAATTATTTAAATATAAAAAATAAACAGTATTTAATAACAAAAATAAAATAGACATATAATTCTAAGTTATCTCTTAGTTTTTTAAATTGGACAAGTAATATTGGATAACTATTTTTTAGTTTACTAAACAAAAAAAATGGAGGAGAGTGTGTTGTCACGCCCCTAGCTTAGCCTAGACAGGGCGGACAAGAACCGTATGAGCATTAGCTATGTGACTGACATATATACTACGCTGAGGAGTTATAATTTACAAACAATGATAAAGGGATATGTACAACTCAATTCTATCTCATTGAACACTATTTGATATAAACATATGGAACTATGACCACGTATGAGAACTTATCTCGGTCTACGAAGCCTCTAAGAGAAATTATAACTATACTGAAGAAGGTGGCCGGGGCAGGGGCCCTACATACCCAAACTATAACTAGAAATACGATTAAATAATACTCGACATTTAATAGCCCCAGATAAGAGAGGAGCTCACCGACTACTTTGTTGATTACGAACAAGTGTCTAGTATAGAAGTTTACTCATCAATATACCTGATCCTGCATTTACAGAAATACAGTGCCCCCAAACGTAGGGACGTTAGTACATATAAAATATATACTAGTATGTAAAGTAGACAGAATAACAAGTAAACGTATAAGGATGCTCAATAAGTCAAACAATAGAATGAGCAGTTGCGGACGACTGAATACTAAAACCTCTTATATGAAACTATAAACTATGAAATAACGGGTGACAAATACACCATATAAGACTATTACCTATGTATCTGCCTTATTAACTTATCATGTAACCGTTTATGAGTAAATCATCGTTATTAAGGGCCTAGTAATTTGCCTAAGTGATATCCTGTGCCTAATTTTAATACAAATGTCATATGATAGCCTACCAAGGACATTTTATATCAAGTGTACCATATGCGTTACCCAGATATTCCTGACTATAATTTTATACATATAACTGTAATCGCGGTATGATACAGGATACGCCCCTCCTTGGGGATTATTATAAAGGTTTGCTCGCAGGCAATATGTGTCATTTATTGACTCGAGTCAAGGGCACCCTAGCTGACTCCAAATGCAAATGATGCTAGAAGGGCGGGTACGCCACAATGTTTGGACTCACTGTAGTGGTATGGTCATAATTCTGTGCACAAAATTACGATGCGCGTGTTCCAAGAAAAATCTAATTTCCTCCCTCGATAATGATAAAGCTTTAACATATACTGCCTTATAGGCCCAAGTAAATTATAATGATGGTTATTTATCCAGATAGATAGTATTCCATATACAACTAACTTTCTTAATATGATCCATCTATTTAAACGCTAGTCCTGTCATTATATCAACTTATGATGCGTCGCTACGTGGCCAGCTATACTAGTGAAGCTATGTTATGGCCATTTACTTTAATTTATAGCATGCGACACCTATACATCGTGGGACTTCTAAGAATTTCTGATGAATACGAGTATTATCAGGCGTAACTCTATTGATACTTGGCTTGACAAGAGAAACATGAATATTGTTATTTTAACAAATAAATATAGAAAATGTGAAGGTGAGAAATTCAAATGGAACGGACGTGTAGATATTGAGGACATATTAGGCATGTCGGTGTGGGTTAAACATATAGAAAGTGAAGGCTCTATTCAACTATTCAAATAGGCTATATTGACTCTTTTAGGAGAAACAAATGAAAATAAGATTGTGTCTTAATAACGAAGGAAATTTTAGCTTTACATACCTTAGTGCTTATTTAGCTATGATAGTATTTTGGGTCCCAAATAACTCAATCCGCGGAAGTACAACTTTTATCTTTCCAACCAGCAACTTCTGCTATTCACTAGGCAATTCACTAACTACAAAGGTAACATATGTGTCCATTAGTAACTCGTAGGAACATTTAACAATTTAATTCAACACTCTTCGATTACACCCGAAATCAATGTAATTTCTTAACGATGATTCAAAATGAATTCTAACTTTTTCAACTAATGCAATACACCATTAAGTCAACCAATTGATAGAAATCCCTAAAATGCCCTGTTTTCTTGCAATTTCCCCTTCTCAAGAACTCACTCCGAAAAGAGTGCAAGGATTCAATTAAACAACAATCAATAACTAATTTTACATCTCAACATATATTCTATAATTAAATTCAAGTATGGAGTAAATAAAAATTACCTTTTGGTGAATTAACCCCAACTTGAATTCTTGATAGAATTTAAGAATTTCTCAAATAAAGACTAACTTAGGGTTGTAGCGATATGCCTCTCATGCGCAGAAATTCCTTCGTACCCCTTAATCCTCCACCTGATTCTTCAAAATAATTTTCTTTTCTTTTTGGTGGGAAGCAGAGAAATAGAGCAGTAAGAAACGAGAGGTAAAGGTACAGGGGAGGGCACACTTATTTGGTTTCTGAAACACTTTCAGTTAAAGTGTTAATGCTCCCACCCCTTTGCACTAAATATTATAATAATCATTTGCTTATTGGAAATTTTATAAAATATTTCCACCACTTTCTAATATTAGCATCTTAGTGCAAATAAAGAGCACACTTTAATTTTCTTACCATCTTTCGCACAATAATATATTGTACAAAATATAATTCCTTATCAAGTATGTACACACCACTTAATAACCCTTCATAGATCAAAAATTGTACTTATTTAAAGTACTAAATTAATTTATTTATTTTCTTTACGCATTGCATACACTATATTTACACACACACATATATATTCACACAGAGAATAATATAATTTTCTTTAAAATATATGTACCACGTAAATCTCTACGAATTAAGAATTATACTCATCTAAAACATTAAAATAAATTTTAAAATTAATCGAAGCGTTACATGTGTGTACATACATACATACATACATACATACATACAGACAGACATATATATATATATATATATATATATATATATATATATTCCTACTTATCTTTTTTATATTTTTTTTAATTTAACAAATATAAAATTTCACCTTAAAATTAATCATATTTAATTACCTTCATCATTAATGATATTTATATCATTTTCTTAAATTACACATTCTCCTTTCTTTGTTCTTTTTTAGTCTCCTTTATGTATTTGATCCAAGGAATTAGGTATTGTAATTTATAACTCTACAGACCTTGCATTATTTCTATAGAATTCGATTCATCTTTTCTTAAAAAAATAAAATTAGATAATTTTCTAACTCCAGTAAGGTATTTTTCATTCTTTTTATTATAAAGTTTTCTTCTCCTTTTTAAAATTTTTGATTCAATAAATCAACTTTTCACCTTCCATATAATTGTCTTCTTAATATATATCTTAATACACATTATGTGCTCTTCCATCTTCTCCCGTCCCGAAGTTGCTAATTTTTTCTTCATTTCCTTGGCATTTATTTATCATTAATCTCCTATTATTAAATATATGAACATAATGGTGCAATTATATTTCAAAAAATTATCTAATTAAATTCTAACTAATGAACACACTGTGCAAGATTTTATTTCATGTTCCATGGCAAAATTTAAATGCCGTTTGGTCATGAAATTTTTTTAATTTTTTCAGAATTTATAACTCTACAAACCTTGCATTATTTCTATAGAATTTGATTCATCTTTTTTTAAAAAAAATAGATAATTTTCTAGCTCAAATAAGTATTTTTCTTTCTTTTTGCTTTTTTTTTTTCTAAAAAGTTTTCTTCTCCTTTTTAAAATTTTTGATTCAATAAATCAACTTTTCACCTTCCATTATACTCCCTCCATCCCAAATTATCCGTCCCAAATTTCCTAATTTGATTTTCCATTTTACTTGTCTTTTTTTATTAATTAAGACAAGACAATTTTTTTTTTGACATTAATTACTTTTTCTTCAAATTAAACTGTAAACATCATTTAATAGGTTTACTATGGTAAACTAGGCATATTATTAATTATTTTTCTTAATCAATATGTCATCTCAATTTGGAACGGGTAATTTGAGAGGTAGGAAGTAATTGTTTTCTTAATATATCACTACAAGAAAATGGCTAAATTGTGACAGCGATTTTAGTCACAAATCTGTCACAAATCATTGATTGTGATGGATTTGTGATGAAAAAATGTGTCTCAGAACCTTTGGTTATAAAATCATTGTGACAGATTTAATTTTCGTCACAAAAATATTGGGACAAAACTGAGACAGATCGTCCGTCACAATATAAATCCTTAAATTTGACTTAAATTCCGTCACAAATATATAAAAGATTTGTGACAGAATATTCCATTATAAAATAATGACAGAATAATTTCCATAATAAATATTCAAACGTAGTCACCACAATTGTGACAATATATATCGTTATAAATAATTTGTGACAGACTAATTCAGTCACAATATGACTCTTTTATCTATATTAGTAACAAATTTAGGATAGATTGTGACAAATTAAATCTGTCACAAATTTTATTTGAATTTTTAATTTTAATAAATAATAATTACGAAATACTATGCTCTCATATATATATATATATATATATATATATATATATAACATAATACAAGATTTATAATGAAAAAAGTGTAAAGTAAATTAAAACATGCAAAATCATAACTTCAATAAGTAAAAGTCTACCAATGTTTAAAATTTAAAACATATAACTATCCAAAAAAGTGTGACAATGTTCAAGTCGACCCTTGAAGTTATAAATAAAGTCCTAAAATATTAAAAACTTAAGCATTAGATGAGTCCCTATTAGGGAGAGTAGGATTACTAAATGAGCGAGAAGATAATGTCATATCGCTCATCATGCGAGACCACTGCTCTTTCATAGATTTGAATCGATCATCACTTTGTTGCCTCAAACGGGAAACCTCTTGCTCTACTCGTTGTTGCACCTCCAACTCTACTTGCTCTTGAAGAACTCTATCTTGATTTTCTCTCATATACGGCCTCTTTCTCAAGTATTTTGATGCGATCTTCGGCAACATGATCGGACACTACAGCAGGCAAAATGCACGTCATATCTTTATACAAGATTGAAGCTTGAGAGCCCACTCCATACACATTATTTTTTTGCTCCACCCACAATATCAAAGTACATGCGATTTATATCGAGTTCTTGATCTTCTGATGAATCATCTGTTGATCCCGGAAGAGCAGTAGCTATGATAGCCTCCATTTTATTCTAAAAAATACAAATAATCAGCCAACAGAAATATTATGAAAATAACCAGCCCATATGATACACTTGCTAAAACAAGAAGATAAATCACTTTTGCAGGTCAGATCTTTGTAGGTGCAATACTGGAACTACATATGTATTATATTTACAAAATGCACAAATCATTCTGAAGTATTTGCTTGCTTGAACTGTGTAGTATAGGAAGCAACTGATAATTATTGTTCATGTTTGTGATTACTGTTTCCTATAGCATTAGATGTTATGTAATCAGAGGATTCTCAACCGAACGTCTCACTTATTGGAAAATAGTCTATATTACTACCTGTCTAGTTTGGAGCAAATGAAGATGTTTGCTTATTGATGTTGAATGAATGGCCTTTGTTGTTCATGTGTTGATTACAACTAGTTCTGTATAGCAAAAACTGAAAAACCACAACAAACCAAAATATCAAATCAAACTGACTGAAGGATCTGACATATTGGTTTGATTGGAGGAAAAAATACAACCAAACTATTTGACATATACATGTGTTGTTTGTTTTTGTGTCTGTATAATATATTGAGTCAGTATAGACGATCAATTTTCATTTTTATGTTATTTTCATGGTCACGTTATTATTATTATGTATTCTTGAAATAATTCAACATTTCCTGTGTTTTCATTTTCACGAGCCTAGATTATGATGGTCTCAATTTGACTTTTGTTTTCTCTTTTGATGTTTATATGAGTCATTACTTCATATTTAATTATCCAAAACCTGTTAACTTACAAGCATATTTGAATGTGACAACATTCTCAGAGATGTTGCAAGTAAAGGTATCGGTCTGCAACTCTGCTGAAGAGAATAAGCCAAGAGGAGAATAAGCTAAGTCACAAAATTGACCAGAATGAAAAAAGCATTCAGTTCAATAAAAGTACATTAACTACCAGTGGAACTGTATTATTTGTATTTTTAAGATACTCAGCCAACAGTATGAAGCTGGAAGGATTACAAACTCTTTCATGTTTGCAGATATAAGTGAATCTGGTTTCACTCGCACAGAAAGACTAGTACAAGATGAAAGCCCTTTAGCAATTTTCGACAATGTAATCCATTACCACCAAGAATCCTAAACTGAGACGGAAAACCATATTGCAAAATGTCTCTTCATCTAGTGCCACGAGAAGCAACAAGGAGAGTGACCTAAAATCTTTTCAGGGGATCGGTGATATGAGATCAACATAGAGGAGTTCAAACAAGTAACCTGGTATACACTAACCAATAATATCCGGAAAAACAAACAACTAAAGTCCTAAGCTTCGAATTTTGAAAACATATACTTATGTAGAAAATGTGTGCCTAGCCGAACATTAAAAAGGCTCTTAGAGTTTATTCTACAAGCTGATGCTACATAAAGTTTGTTAATCATAAGTCTAAAGGGGACTTATAGAATAATATGTTGATTCCGCCTAAAGCTTGAAATGGAAGTGGTCAGAAGAGATAGATTTAAGCTTTGAATCTTCTTTTACGTAGCTTTTTTTTTTCGCTCCCACTAACACTCTAGACAGAAAATCTTTTTCAAATTTAAAAATGGATGCAGCTCAACACATAAGAAGATAAAATGTATATCAAAGGTCATCATTTATTTTTACTGGTATCTCAACATCCATGTAAAAGTTCAACAAAATGAAAATACTGTACAGGTTACTATAGGATTCGCATTGTAATCTCCTCATCGCTAAACTTTATCCTTAATGCATTGATGAAGAGATAACACATTGATGAAGAGATAACAAGGATATTCAAGGTTTTGGATGTACAACCACTTAATCAAGTGAAAATAGCAATAACGACCATGCTACTAAACCAAGCTTTGCAAATAATGGTCATGATGACAGGGTTACCCCTGTCTTGAAAGCCAACAAGGCATCAAAATCTAGAGAGCAAGGGGACATTTCATAGATGTAAAGGATAGTAGATGCACTTAAAACCAACAAAAGCCTAGCGAAAATCATAAAACAATTGACAACATAATGATTGTAAATCCGGGAGGAAGCTCCGTACAAAGTAGCGACATAAACGTGGTGTTTCAGAGCCTTACTTAGAAAACACAAATAACAACAAGATGCAACGACAACAAACACAAGATCAAGTTCAAACAGAAGAAGCAAACCACAACAAGAACAACAACATGCAACGACAATGCTAGTGAATCGAAATAGGCCACACACGGCTTCACTAGACTTCAAGATTTTAACAAAAATTAGATTTTTAAGAGTACAAGATTGCAACATGTGTAGTGAATAAAAATTGGCCCCACACGGCTTCACTACTTCAAGATACAAATAACAAGTCACTCTACTTGCAAGATCTATATTGATCTCATGCTTTCAAGATCTAAGGAATGAGAAGCTTATTAGCAAACTTACATTAATGCTCTTCGGCTTGGCATCAACAAAACTGTCATCCTTTTTTAAGTGCAACTTCTTAAATATCTCCCATGAATTTGGTTCACGGCCCATTTCGGTTGCTTGGAAAAAAAGTTCAACATTAAAATCAGAGATAAAGTCAAAGAATTAATCTATTAAAGTACGAAATTTACCAATTTTATAGTATGCTCCACTGTTGACCTGAAACCACCGGTATGCTTGATTGGACCAGTGCCCGGACCACCAGTTTCACTACATCGATTTTGAGTTGCAATATGAGATTTATTCTTAAATTCTTCATAAGCCCAATATGTCTTCCAGCTTTGCCAAACATCATCCAATACAAAATTTGGTTTGTTTATTTCTCTTCGCCAATGATACGTTCTTTTTGTATATAAGTTGGATGCCACCTTCTTCCAAGTACATTCGATTATGAAGTTCTCTGTAGGATTCCACTGATATGATTTCTAGAAAAAAATTTAGTTAGAGACATAAACACAACAATAATATTATTAATTTTTAATATAAAGCAATATTTACCATGAGTTCATGCCAATAGAATTTACGAGTGGATTCAGTCACACCTCTCCATGTGTATCCTGTAGTATCTTGTCGTTCCTTAAAATTTTCTGTGATGGTCTTTGAGATAGAATGACCATTAGGGACAAACCTGAAATATAATTATAAAGAGTAAATTATTATGAAATTTTTTTTTTTTAAAAGGTAAATAACTCTTGCACAAATATCTTCTCTTACTTTTCCCCGACAACTGATATTAACCAACCGCCTAGTTGTTGATGAGCTGCTACTACACCCAATAGGGATATCTATGGAACCAACAGTATCAGGAGAACCAACAACTAATGATGGCGTATCACTCATATTCTAAAATGACAATTATTCTATAACTGCAAAACAAAGTTCATGAAAAACAAATCTTGCAAAATACATTATTTTGAAAGACATATAGAAAGAAGAAAAAAGTTATCACTTTTACCCATTCTATTCCACTTTAACAAGACGAGTATCAGTGCCTTCTGACACCAGAAACAACCGCACCAAGAAGCATCAAGAATCTTAAAGTTCAACACTTTTCAGCTATTTCAAGGACTCTAACAACAACCACAATCCACAAAAGGAAATCTAAAGCTCAAAACTTTAATTCAAAACACTTCAAGAACTTAGCTTTTACAGTCACACAAGAACAAGAAAAGAGCATCAAGATTCAAGAAACTTAAAGTTCAAAACTTTAATTCAAAAACATAAGCTTTTTGAAGATACACAACAAAGGAAGTAGTATCAAAACTCAGCACAAGCTAGTACATGTAACTACTAACAACAGAAAAAGTTAGATTCTTCTTCTTTTCTTTTTATGAAGTTCACATTTCTCCTCCTTGTCATCATCATCATGCTCGTCGTCCTCCTCCCCATCATCATCATCATCCTCGTCCCTATCCTTGTCCTCGTCCTCGTCCTCATCTTCATCCTCATCCTCATCCTCATCCTCATCCTCATCCTCATCCTCATCCTCATCTTCCCCCTCCTTCATGTCAATAAGCATACCATCTGGATCATTCAATGTGTTAAGTATTTCATTTTCATCCATATCAATTTCATGTATTTGACTATCATCCTCTTGAAAAGATGGATCATTCAATGTATAAGGTTGCTCTACTTTTTTGGGAACATCTACAACAGAGCGTGCCTTTATTGGGAAAATGGCTAACCATTCACTCACTGTCTTTTTTACAGTAGGATAAATTTCAAAATACACTTGAGATGCTTGCACAGCCATACTAAATGGTTCATATTTGTTAAACACTCTCTTGTTAACATCAACAAGATTATACTGTGGATGCACTCTTGTACCATGCTTTGGCATCGGATCAAACCAAGAACACTTAAATAACATGGTTCGCTTGAATGGTAATGCATTATACTCTAGTTGCAAAATCTGTATCAATCGACCATAGTAATCAATATTATCTGCATTATGGCTAAAACCCTTGATGCATACACCACTATTCATAGTAGATTTATTTGAACCGTATTCTTTAGTGTGAAACTTGTAACCATTTATGACATATCCATTAAAGGGTTGAACCATATGTAATGGCCCTTCTGCAAGATCTTTCATGATTTGATTGGTATGCCGGAAGAAGATTCTGTGGCTATTGACATTATAAATAGTTAGACATCGATTAAGATTGCTTTTGTGAATAATAGCAAATAATTAAAGAATAATTTAGACCTATAAATACTTACATATTTTTCAAACCAAGATGCAAACTCTGTTTCAAGTTTAGCGTCAATCTCGCTATCTTGAATACATGGTTGTATTTGTCTCAAGATATCTTCGTAAATTCTAAAGGAAAAAAGCTAATTTAATTATAATATCAAAATTTTTATTGATATTTATAGATGATTCATAATTAACTTACTTGATATATAGTTTTACTTCATGACAATTCAACAAAATATATGTACGAGCTGCGTGATATTCTTTATCATCTAACCTCCTTTTTTCAGCTAACCAAAACCTCGACCAGCTTGCTTAAAAACAGAAAGCATCACAGGATCATCCTGTTCAACTCCACCATCATCTAAATTTTGTGGTACTTTTCTGTGTCGTGTCGGAATGTGTGACTTAAAGTACTACGCACAAAATAAAGATGCTTCTTCAACTAAATATGCATTGCATATAGAAGCTTCAACTTTATTCTTATTTTTGACAACATTCTTGTATCTACGAAGATTCCTACAAACATTAAAGTATGTCAATATGGTATAATTAATATATTTATTTACATATATTATAACATATAATTAACTTTATTTACCTCTCAATCGGATACATCCATTGTCCTTGAACCGGGCCCGCTAAACGTGCTTCATAAGCTAAATGGATAAAAAGATGTTCCATGGAATCCCAGAAGCTTAGAGGAAAAATGCGCTTAAGCTTAGTCAAGATAAGAGAAATATTTTCTTCTAATTGTCTCATGTGTTCTTCCGTAATTGTTGTAGAGGTGAGATCTTTAAAGAAAAGACTCAACTCCGTCAATGGTTGCCACACATTTCGTGAAAGCAATTCTCGAAATGCAATAGGTATTAACCGTTGCATAAATACATGACAATCATGACTCTTCATACCAAAAAGTTTAAGCTTGATCATGTCAACACATCTTCCTAGATTAGACACATAACCATCAGGAAATCTCAACTATTGCAACCATTTGCAGAGAATTCTTTAGCCTTATCACCTAGCATATAACAAGCCTTTGGATACTTTTTGGTACTTTCATTCTGATGTAACTCTGGACAATGGCAAAGCAGTTTTAAATCTTCTCTAGATTTTGCATTATCCTTTATTTTCCCCTTGACATTCATCACAGTGTTGAAGATATTATCAAAAAAAAAATTCAATATGCATCGGATCAAGGTTATGCCTAACAGGATTTGTTGGCCAGTAAGACGAGTCCCAAAAAATACTTCTTTTCTTCCAACCACATGCAGTATTCTTTGAAATTTTGACATTTATCGCATCAGAACTAAGTTTTGTCACTTTTATGAGTCCCAAATCCTCAATCTCCATAAGTATTTGTACACCCGATTATTCAGTAAATGCAATCTTTGGTACTGTTTGACCTCTCTTGAATCACTTTTTATTTCTTCGCCACAGATGATTTGGTGGTAAGAACTTTCTGTGATTATCAAACCATGTGATCTTTCCACCATTGGATAGTGAAAAGGCATCAGAATATTTCATGCAATAAGGACAAGCTAATTTTCCTGCTGTACTCCAACCCGATAACATTGAATACACAGGAAAATCACTTATTCTCCACATCAATGCAACTTTCATTTGAAAATTATTCTTACTTGAAACATCATATGTTTGAATTCCCTTCTCATATAATTCGTTTAACTTTTGAATGAGAGGCTACAAAAAGACATCGAGTTTCTGTTTTGGATTTTTAGGACCAGGAATAATCACAGACAAAAACATACATTCATCCTTCATGCATATCCAAGGTGGCAAATTATATGGTGTAACTATCATAGGCCAAGAAGAATATTGTTGGCCAAATTGACCAAAAGGTTGAAAACCATCAGTTGACAAACTCAATCTAACATTTCTCACTTCAGATGCAAAAGAAGGGTGTGACTGATCAAACTGTTTCCAAGCAGGAGAGTTAGAGGAATGACGTATCACACCATCCCTTTCATGCTCAGGATGCCATCTCATATGTTTTGATGTAGCATCAGATGTATACAATCTTTATAAATGCGAAGCTAAAGGAAAATAATACATCTTCTTATAAGAAATATTAGTTTTCTTCTTGGAGCGTTGATATTTTGATCTCTTAAATCGAGGGTGAGAACAAAACTTGCAATTGACAAGTTCACTATCCTCCCGCCAATAAAGCATACAACCATTTTTGCAATAATCAGTCTTTTCAACCGGCAAGCCTAATCCTCTCATTAGCTTTTTCGTACTATAAAAGCTATCTATCATTATGTTATCAGTTGGCATCAATTCTGATATAAATTCACACAACTCATCATACAATCTTTCAAAAAAATGATGTTCCGCCTTTAGATTCAACAGACGAGCAATGACAAACAGTTGTGTGTGTCCATATGGATTTCCCGGCCAAATTTCTCGTTCCGATGCTTTGAGCAAATTATAAATATTTTGTGTTGTGGGATTTGGATCCTCTTCTATATTACCATCAAAAGAAGGCCCAGCAACATCAAAAACCATAGCTCGAAATTCATTATGAGATTGAGAATTCATGGTTTTACCTAAAGCTGAAGCTTCTTCTTGATGATTATCAAACATAATTGGACTTGGAATATAACTTTCTCCATGATGATGCCAACGATAATAATTCGGTACAAAGCCATTATTTCCAAGATGTGTCATAACTGTAAACTCATCCAAAATATTTTTATTTCGACACTTACGATGATTACAAGGATATCTTAGTTTTTCACCGTTCATACATTCTGGATGACTTTTAGCAAATTCAACAAAGCTCTCAACCCCATCAATAAACCTAGGATTTATGAATCCATCTTCCAACAATCTATCATACATTCACTCACGGTCAGAATTATTCATATCGTGCACTCTAAAATCGAATAAATATGTTAAAACTTACGTGTTGACAAGTAATTTTCATATAACAATAGAACATAGATATAAATTTGAGTCTACTTTTAACAACCAAGAAGAAATTGTTAACACTTGAAACTAACTTGCTATAGAATGGCCTATGTAAGGGTATTATCGTGACTAAACCTTAACAACTACTGGTTGTTATAGAATAGCTCCATAGTCAAATAGACATTTCCAATTCATTTTACTTATTTTTTAATTAGCATTAGATTGTTTACTAGTTGATTTTTTACTAATTGCAAACAAAACACATGGTCAAAAATCCAAAACAAGAATCATAAACAAATAATAATAGGGTAACCATATCTTATTTTTACCGATTTCATCTAATATTCCAAAACTAATGCCGAAGGAAGATTTTCCAGAAAAATGCCACCACTAAATGGAACATTGCCGAAACAAGGTTCAGCGAAGCATTATCATTAATATTAATAGAAATAGAGCCAAAAGCTATTTCATTATAGAGGCACAACAACAATCGAACTGAACAACTACATCTAAACTATCTTTATAGTGGACAAAATGAAAAAAATGAATTGTCACTCCTAGATTCGACATTGATACTTATAAAACAACAGAAAAGACGTTTTAACTTCAGCTCGAGTTAGAAACCATCCAAAGAAATTAAACAATTCCCCATAAAACACGAAAAACAACAGATTGAATATAATGAAAAAACAAAATCTAATCTCGCAAAATGCATCGAATACATATCAACAACTGATATTTCAGACAACAAATCAGACCAAGTACCATCAAAATAAAAAAAATTTACCTCAAGAAGACAAGGATAACCACAAAATTTGAACACTCACTTCGTCAAAATGAAGAATGATGATGAACAATGCGAATGATAGTGAAGAGTAAAAGAGAATTTTCTATACCAAAAGGTTTTCTGATCTGCTTTTGAGGGAAATGAAATGTTTTTGTGGGAAAATGAAATGGGGCAAAAAATTTTGAGGGAAAAAAGTCATCAAAAATGCTTTTGTTACGGAAATGAATCCGTCAAAATTAACAAAAAAAAAATTAAAAATTTTATTGTGACGGAATAAATCCGTCACAATTTTTAATTAATTAATCAATTTTTATTTTATTTTATTATGACAGACTGCTCAATCTGTCATAAATTTAATCACGGATTTGTGATAGAAAGTTTTTTTTAATCAACTTTAGTTTGTGATAAAAATGTGTCCGTCACAAAAATTATATTAAAAATCTATCTTAAATTAGTTACAAATCTGTTACTTTTTGAATTTTTATGTGAAAATAAAATATTTTAAAATTATTATATTTATACAGTAATGATCCATCACAAATTCATCAAAATTCTGACACAATTTGTGACGAAAGTGTTCTGTCTCAAAATTTCTGTCACAATTTATCTATTTTCTTGTAGTGATATATCTTAATACACATTATGTTCTCTTCCATCTTCTCCCCCTCCCTACTACTTTTTTCTTCATTTCCTTGGCATTTATTTCTCATTAATATCCTATTATTATATATATATATATATATATAAATATGAACATAATGATACAACTATATTTCAAAAAAATATCTATTTAAATTCTAACTAATGAATACACTGTGCAAGATTTTATTTTGTGTTTCATGGTAAAATTTAGTAGCATTTGGTCATGGATATTTTTATTATATCATGGAGGAAGGTAATTAGGCATAATATAGAGCAGTTACAGCTTATGGAGGACATGATCCTTGAAAGGAAGTTGTGGAAGACACGAATTAGGGTAGAGAGTTAGGGGTCGGAGTGTGTCGGTAACAATAGGAGAGCGTTCTTTATTTGTGTCTGAAGTTTCTTGTTCGTGGTGTTGAGTGATGTCTATGGTTTCAGATAGATAGATTTTAGTATTATCTTGTGGCTAGCGGTGTTAGTTTATTGTGCATACTGTACTAGTTTATATCTAGTTATGTTTTGTGTTGTTATACTACTATTGGTCCTAAGTCGGGGTCTATCGAGAACGGCCTCTCTACTTCACCTGAGGTAATAGTGTAGTCTGCGTTCACTCTACCTCCAAGACCCCACTATGTGGGATTACACTGGGTATGTTGTTGTTGTTGTTGCCAGAAAATTATTTTACTTTAGTGGAAAAAGTGAAAACAGTATGTTTTTGGCTATGAGAATTTCAAATACAATTTAAAATTATATTGGAAAAGTGAAAACAAGTAAAACTTGTTTTCGCTCCTATTTTTCTCACAATATTTAAAAAATAACTCCAATTTATATTCATTGTCAATAACAACTCCGACTCCAACTTCAATTCCAATTCCAATTTTAACTCCAAAAAATTATACTCCCTCCATCCCAAATTATTCTTCCTAAATTTTCTAATTTGATTTTTCATTTTACTTGTCTTTTCCATTAATCAAGAAGAGATAAAAAAAAATTTCATGTTTTATCCTTTGCATTAATTACTTTTTCTTCAAATTAAAATATAAACATCATTTAATAAGGTACTATGATAAACTAGATATGTTATTAATTATTTTTTTTAATCAATATGTCATTTCAATTTGGGACAGGTAATTTGGGACTGTGACACTGTGAGAGTAATTTTCCTGCAAGGGGGCTTATAGAGAACTCATAACTACGGGGCTTCCTTCTTTGAAAGCGTGAAAGACTATTAAGGTGAATATTCTTCTCTCTCTTTTGTTTTAAAATATAGCTTAGACTGAAATTTTTAGTAGTATGATATTTTTTAATCTAAATATTCATTAAAAAAAATTCCCTTTCGATACGAACTTTCTTTATGTAGAAACAATTTAAGATCTGACCTTTTTTCCGTAAGTTGGAGAATATATATATATATATATATATTTGAATTGTCACATTACCTAATCTCTTAGGTTCAAGACCATTTATCTTTTCTATCTTATATTATGATTATTCATTAAAGAGAGTCTTGGTAAAGCAAGAGGAGAAAGAATAATTAGCTGAAGCACATGAAATAAGTGATACTTTTAATGATTTGAAATAATTAATCAAGTGATATAACTATTAGCTTGGGTGGATCCTTTAGGGTGATTTGGTAGAGTGTGTTAACAAAATTAATGCATGCATTATTTTTGTGTATTATTAATATACTGTTTGGTACAATTTTTATCTACGTATAATTAATGCCTTGTATTAATTATACACAGTAATACAACATATTTCAATACATGCATTACATTATTAAATTACAAATTTACCCCTCAAAATAACAACTACTTTCTCACCATTTCTCCACATCTTCTTCCTTCTTAATCAATCATCGTTGTCCCGCTATATTGAAGATTAAATAGAAATCTGGAATGGCTACGCTGACGGGATTGCCGTGGTTAAGAGCAAGGTTAATCCCGAATGGCAGTCACTATTATATTGTCTCAACCGGCAAAGGCACTGATCCCGAAGAAAGAGAAGTTTCTCAGTTTTTGCTTTACCAGGGGATGAAGGAGATGTCCGAGATCATTTTGCGTCGTCTCCTACCGGAACAAAAGGCACAAAACTCGCTTGTATAGTTTGGTTCACTACAGAGAGCTTCAAAAACAAAAAACATTGTGCTCAAGAGAATTATCAGTAGTGGAGAAGAAGAAAAAAGGGTGACAAGGCAAATATGAGTAGCATAGGCCCCACTAGTGCTAGCAGCTCTTCCTTTAAAAAAAAAATAAATTATGTTAGAAAATTATTTGTTTTTATGTAGAATTGAAATAGACAAATGTGTGTAAAAAGGGTGTTTTGGTAAATCTACACTTTTTTATAAAAATTAAATAAATATATATTAATTTTAATATATCAAACCAAACACTGTATAAGAAAGGATGTCTGCATAATTAATATCAACATTACTAATACTTGTGTTATTAATGCAAATATTATTAATACACCATATTCAACATTATTCTTATACACTCTACCAAACGAGCACTTAAAAGATTCAACTTGAGTATACAAATATATATGGGTATTGTTCATGAGCTTCGTTGAGACATTATCTATTTATTTTATTTTATCTTTCTCTTATTTAATAAAATTGTGATCCGTCAATTCAAGATCAACTTAATGTACTATTAGATTGAAGATTACTCTCTCAATTTTTTCTTAATTTTTCATTTTGTTTCTTTGCTAAACATATGTACCAAAGTAAAATCAGTTGGTCCTGGTATTTTCCTTTTGGGCATGAGTTTTAAATATTTGCATAATTTTTTTTTTTGTATTTCTATAATTAATATCGATTCAAGGTTTAAACTGTTATTTTATGGTGTTTTCGAGTATAAGAATTTGTATTTAGTCACAACAACTTCAACACTAGTTCAAGTTTAAAACAAGAATACTATGAAATACAAAAACACCCTCAACACAAGATCAAAGTGATCTTTCTAAGAAGTGTGTTTTATTTTTTTTCCAGAAATTAAGATGAAACAGAAATATAAAGCCAAGTTCCCCGACTTCACGGAGTGTCCTTAAGGAATAATTCCCCTCACTATACCCGAGGTTTTGGAATCTTCCTCCATGAATAAAATGGTTTTTAATCCAACTATAGTGGTACCTCAAATAATTGGATTCGTCGAACTCACTCAACGATTTGATTGATCACAAAAAATATTTTGAAGACAAGAAGAGTTTTTATTTCAGAAAATTTTTCATTCATATCAAACCTGTAGATGAAAGCAGGTTTATATAGCCATCAGATGCCTCTTCTGAAAGGTGGCAATGGTTCACTTAAAAGGTGTATCCTTTGGAAGAGTCATGTCTGTTCATTCGAAATATTGTGTCTTTTTTTGAACAGACACAACTATCTGAACAGTCACACCTTTTCCAAAACACTATGTCTTTTGCTCAAAGGTTGTGTCCCTCTATTTTCCATTCACACTAATTAAAATCAACAATCCCCCACATGAATGGGGAATGACTATTCTTTGTAAAATTTTACGGATAAGTATGTGGTCATCAAGCAAAGACTGATTGCATCTGGATAGGTGGGTTTCCCTTTGAACTTTCCGTAGTAAACATGCATCGAATCCACTCGGTCAATCGGTAGATTTAATATCCTTGAACCGTCGAGCTTTAGTGTACACCTAGATAACATATGTCGCACAACCAGCCTTTTACCATTTATGGTTCTCACAATTTTGTTCTTTTCAGCCATGAACACGTATCGATTTCATGAGAGCTTAGAGAATAGGCCTTTACTAACATTCTCCTTGAAACGACTTCCATTTTGCCCTCATATATGTGATTTCTAAATGTTCAATCCTATAGATTAAACTATTTGGTCAAATTTGTTAAATTTAGATAATCATTAAAAGACTTTTCACCTTAAGTCTTGTCCTTGTTTACTAAACATTGTCTACATCATGAGAATGGGTTGGGTAATTGACAATGTTGAACTTGTCAGACACAACTTTGTTTGATATCCTTGAACCTAGCTCTTGGGATCTCCAGTCTGCTAGGTAGAGTTATCGCCATGCTGACTTGTCCTAGGCCTTAAACCCATTCCCTTGGATGTCTTTTCCACTTCTTCTCTAGATAGGTCTTTTGTAAGTGGATCCGACACATTATCCTTTGACTTAACATAGTCAATAGTGATAATTCCACTAGACAAAAGTTCTCTAACTGTATTATGTCTCCATCTTATGTGACGAGATTTATCATTGTACATCATGCTCCCTGCCCTACCTATTGCCGCTTGGCTATCACAGTGTATACATACTGGTGCCACTAGTTTGGGCCAATAAGAAATATCTTCTGAGAAATTCCAGAGCCATTCTGCTTCTTCACCGGCTTTATCCAATGCGATAAATTCAGATTCATTGTATAGCGAGCAATAGAAGTCTGTTTGGATGATTTCCAAGAGACTGCTCCTCCACTAAAAGTAAATACATATCCACTTGTGGTTTTACTTCGTTCGATCCGGTGATCCAATTTGCATCACTATATCGTTCAAGTACCGCAGGATATTTATTATAATGCAAGGCATAGTCTTGAGTGTATTTTAGATACCCCAAAACTCTTTTCATTGCCATCCATGAGTTTTGTTGGGATTACTTGTGTACCAACTCAACTTACTAATAGCGCGTGTTATGTCTGATCTTGTACAATTCATTATATATATTAAACATTCCAATACTCTTGCATAATCCAATTGTGAGTCACTTTCATCTTTATTCTTTTGAAGTGCAAAGCTCACATCCAATGGAGTCTTGGCAATATCGAATTCCATATACTTGAATTTTTTAAGTACATTTTCGATATAATGAGACTGTGACAATGCCAACCCTTGTGGAGTTCTATGAATTCTTATTCCTAAGATCACATCCGCAACTCCAAGGTCTTTCATATCGAACTTACTCTCGAGCATTCATTTCGTTGCATTTATGTCACAAATGTCTCTGCTGATGATCAACATATCATCCACCTATAAATAAACAATGAATTGGTGATTCGTAGTGTCTTTAATGTAAAAACATTTATCACATTTATTTATCTTGAACTCGTTTGCCAACATGGTTTGGTCAAACTTCGCATGCCATTGTTTAGGTTCTTGCTTTAGTCCCATACAATGACTTAATAAGTTTACACACCTTATTCTCCTTTCTTGGAACCACAAAACCCTTAGGTTGTTCCATGTAAATTTTTTCCTCCAATTCTCCATTTAGGAATGCGGTTTTCATATCCATTTGAGGGATTTCAAGACTATATATTGCCGCCAGGGCAATTAACATTCGAATCGATGTTATCCTCATTACTGACGAGTATGTATTAAAGTAATCAAGGTTTTCTTTTTGCTTGAAGCCTTTTACTACAAGTCTTGCCTTGTATTTGTCAATAGTACCATCTGCTTTCATTTTCCTTTTGAAGATCCATTTAGAAACTAAAGGTTTATTTCCTGGAGGAAGATCAACCAATTCCCACGTATGGTTGGTTAAGATTGAATCAATCTCACTATTGACTGTCTCTTTCTAAAAGGATGAGTCTGACGACGGCATCGCTTTTTTAAATAATTGAGGCTCATTTTCTAAGAGAAATGTTACAAAATATAATCCAAACCAAGTAGACGTTCTTTGACATGTACTACGTCTTGAATTCTCTTTATTATGTACATTCTCACTTGGTTCATCTTGAGGTCGTTTAGATCCTCCACTTGACTGTTCATGTCTAATTTTATATGGGTAAATATTTTCAAAAAATTCAGTATTATCTGATTCAATTATCGTATTTTTATTTATATCAGGATGTTCGGATTTATAAACTAAAAGATGACATGCTTTACTGCTTTGAGCATATCCTATGAACACACAATCCACAGTCTTATATCTTATCTTAACCATTTTAGGCATAGAAACTTGGACCTTTGCTAGACACCCCCACACTTTGAAATATTTCAAGTTGGGTTTCCTTCCTTTTTATTTTTCATAAGAAATTGATTGTGTCTTACTATGGGGAACTCTATTGAGTATACGATTGGTTGTAAGGATAGCCTCCCCCACAAGTTTTGCGGTAAATCAGAACTTATAAGTAAGGCATTCATCATTTCCTTCAACATTCGATTTTTCCTTTCCACAATTCCGTTAGATTGAGGTGAATATAGGGTCGTAGTTTGATGGACGATTCCATTCTCTACACATATTTTGGCGAAAGGAGATTCATATTCTCTGCCCCTATCACTTCTTATCATTTTTATCTTTTTCTCTAACTGATTTTCTACTTCAGTTTTGTATTACCTAAACGCATCTATTACTTCATCCTTACTATTTAGCAAGTAGACATAATAGTATCTAGTGCAATCGTTAATAAAAGTTATGAAATACTTTTTCCCACCACGTGATGGTGTTGACTTCATATCACAAATGTCAATGTGTACTAAGTCTAGAGGATTGGAATTCCTTTCAACGAACTTATAAGGATGCTTTGCATACTTTGATTCTACATACGTTTGACACTTTGATTTATTGCACTCAAAGTTTAGCAAAACTTCTAAGTTAATCAGTTTTCGTAACATTTTTTAATTAACATAGCCTAAACGTTTATGCCATAAATTATAAGATTCAAGCAAGTAAGAAGAATTTAAACTTTTATTTATTTCAACATTCATTACATTCATCTTATAAGGGCCCTCGGTGAGATAGCCTCTTCCTGCATACACATCTCCTTTGCTAATTATAATTTTTTCAGAAACGGTTACATATTTGAATCCGTTCTTGTCTAGAAGTGAAACAGAAATCAAGTTCCTACATAATTCAGGAACGTACAAGACATTGTTAAGTGTCAAGACCTTTCCTGAGTCATTTTCAAGCCCACTTTTTCTGTTTCTTCTACCTTAGCCGTAGCGGAGTTAGCCATGTAGAGTATTTCTTCTACTTGAGCCTTAGAAAATGACGAAAATAACTCTTTATTGGCACAAACATGGCGGGTGGCACCAGAATCTATCCACCACTCACGAGGATTCCCCACCAAGTTGCATTCTGAAAACATAGCACACAGATCATCACATTCTTTGTTGGACTCAATCATATTTGCTTGGTCCTTTTTCTTGCCTTTCTTAGGGGAACGACAATCCGTGGACTTATGGCCAATCTTGCCACAATTGAATCACTTTCCCTTGAATTTCTTCTTGGGTTGATTGCTTCCTTGTTTAACTTTCTTCCTTTTCTTAGAATTGTTTAGGTCATCTTCTACAATATGTGCTCCATTAATTGTAGAATTCCTTTTTGACCTTCTCTCGGCAGCCTTATTATCCTCTTCAATACGCAGTCGGACAATAAGATCTTCGACAGTCATCTCCTTGCGTTTGTGCTTCAAGTAGCTTTTGAAGTCTTTCCACATATGTGGTAGCTTCTCAATAATCGCTGCTACTTGAAATGCATCATTCACAATCAAATCTACAAAACAGTTTATGTGAGTACTAAGAACATTTTCAATTTGTTCAACTAAGGTATTTTTTAAAGATATACCTTCTGCTAGGATATCATGAATGATTACTTGCAATTTCTGCACTTGAGAGACAACTGATTTGCTATCTATCATTTTAAAGTCCAGGAACCTTGCAAGAAAAAATTTCTTAATTCTCGCATCCTTTGTCTTGTATTTTCGTTCTAGTTCCCCCTACAATTCCTTCGATGTCTTAGTTCCACTTTAAACATTATAGAGGTCGTCTTGGAGACTACTCAAGATATAATTCCTACAAAGGAAGTTTGAGTACTTCCAAGCCTCTACAATCATAAAATGCTCTTTGTCCGAGGTTCCCTCGGGCACCTCAGGAGCATCCTCACTAGTGAACCTTTGAAGGCATAGAGTGGTGAGGTAAAAGAACATCTTTTGCTGTCATTGCTTAAAGTCAATGCCCGCAAATTTCCCGAGCTTCTCCGCAGATCATTTGCTCGACTTGTTGAGGCAATACTAGTTTCCCCCATAGTCGTAGCCACATCTTGCATTTGACTTTCATTTGTTATTTTACTGTCACCACAAGACAATAAA